>NW_026067930.1:6970624-7029691 GCF_014885135.2 Alexandromys fortis
AGAGAGAGAGAAGGAGAGAGAGAGAAGGAGAGAGAGAGAGAAGGAGAGAGAGAGAGAGAGATCCTCAACCATTCCTGATCTGCCTGCCCTGGCACCTCTCACTCCATAAGCACCCTAATTTGTATGCTCATCTCTTTGTTCCATTGCTTGCTAAAGTTGAGTGCACCCATCTGGGCCCAGATGGGACTCTTCTTTGACCCCAACTGCTACTGCTGCTTCCTGGACATCCAGTTCTCTAATTAGCAACAAGTGACTTTCAAACCCAAGATAAACCATGCTTTTCTTTACTTCTTTTCATCACCACCGAAAAGGAGTCTTAGCTCTTCCCCCAGAGTTTGTCAGACACAGAGGTCCTTTTCATCATTCTAAGCTAACCCTCACCTCCATTCACTATCCAAGGGTGTGTTAGTTACTGCTCTCACTGCTATGACAAAATACCTTACTAGCTTAAGGAAGATTTCATGGTTTGATGATAACAATGAGAAAGGCATTGCTGGTAGAAGGATGAGGCAGTTAATGATGAATCTTGGTGCTCAGTGGGCATCTTCTTTTGCTCGTTGGGGTTTCTAGTCTATGGGGATGGATGGTGGCTCTCATGTGGAGAGTGGACCTTCCCTCCTCAGTTAAAGCTATCTGGAAATAACCTCAGAGATGTGTCCAGGAGTATGTCTCCCAGTAGTTTTAAATATATTCAAGTTTACTAAAAAATCCATTGTCACACAGAGCAAAGGTAATCATCCTTCCCTTCTAGAAACCTCCAAAGCTCATGGCTACTGGAGAAAGATATTATGTCATACTTGAGTTCTCAGTGGCAAAGCACCACCCCAGACAATGATTTCTGCCTCCCCAGCTGCCATCTGGCTGTGGTGAAGCCTATCCTGTTTTTGGAAGTACAGGTAGATAGAGGGAAAGAGTGACCTGCCCTTTTTTGTTTGTCTTACAGACCTACTTCTAAATCAGCCAAGAAGCAGCAAGTCTTCAGGGGTGTCACTGGATTCCATGCAATGGACATACATTCCATTGTATGTCCACTGGGATTCTAAACTCAGGGATTCATATATGACCCTTTCCCTTCTTCTTTTCTGAGGATTCAGTATGACCAGTGTGTTAATGGCATGTAGAACACTGAAGGGCAGATATTCCAAGGACCTGCCTGCTTTGTTCGAAGAACCCCTAGTCTATGCCCTTCTTGTTGACAATGAAGAAAATGAGATCCCTGGGGAGAACAGTCCCAGTTTAATGACCAGTAAGGAGTGCTGAAGCCTTCACCCTTCCATAAAACATGAACATGCGAAGTGAGAGGCCAAGAGGCAAGGCATTCATTTCATTCTCCTGCCTGAGTGTGCAGCACCTGGGGGATTCGGGAGACACACAGGTCACTTCCACTGCTTATTTATCTCTTTTTGCCTTTAAAATCACCCTAAAGAGTGATGGCTCATCTCAGCACCCATTCTCTACTTTCCACGCCTCTCCCTCAGCAATCAAATAGGCATACACAATGAGAACCCTCCTTTGTGCCTACTCCCAGGCCACGTGCCTGGGGCCGAGATTCAGAAGTTCTGATCTGTGCCTGGTAAGTTCTTTCTGAGCTGGCTGGGTGATATTAATGTTATCTGTGGCATTTGCTGACCTGTCCAGCTGTGAACTTAACCAGAAAGTCTCACTTCGCCAGGTGCTCAGCTCTCCGTGAGGAGTCTCGTCATCTGTCGCCCCTACTGGCAATATCTCCCATCAATCAATAGCTTCCATTTCAATAAAACTAGAGTCCAACAGGAAAAGGCTCACTATGGAGCACTTAAAAGTATCTTTCACTTTTAAGAATTTCATATATGTATACAATGAAATATTATGGTGTCTATCCACAGTTCTTCCTTCCAGCTCCCCATATATACCCCAGCACTTCCCCTGCCATCTACACGCACCTCTGTTTGTTATTGTTGTTGTTGTTGTTTGAACCGACTAAGTCCAGTTAGTACTGCCATAGGTACCTGCACTTTTGAACTCTGCATTCTGATAACCAGTGTCCTATTGGCCAAAGACAACACAGGAAGTGTGATTCATTGAGAACTCCCATATTACTTCTGCCTCAAACCCATCCATCCCTCTGTCTCAAGTTTGCACATACAGGTCCTGCAGGTGATGGAGAGACTGTCTTCATGTGGCTCAGAGTTCAGGGGCGCTCTGTCTACCAGGATTGTAACCCTAGCTATCCTCCTTTAAATGGTGACTACAAGGGATGTAAGCAGATCGCTCATGTATTCAATGTATTTGCCAAGCTTGGAAAAAACTGGAAAGACAGTGCCCAAATCAGCCTTCACATGGGAATGTCTGCTCCGCTGTGATGAGTCTGAGCTCCATCTGATGAGGCTGGCCACAGGTAGGGAGGAGTGCTGACAGGTACTTCTCAGTAAGCCAGAATTTCACAGGTTGGCATTTCCTCCTTAAATGTGACCCAGAAACAGAAAAACATCCCACAGAGAGGCAGCAGGAGCCTTTGCCTCCCCCACCTCATTACCAAGTACAAAGAACCATAGCCTCCCCTAGAATCCATAACAGCATGCAAGTTCTCCCACATGTCTGTTCTCTCAGTTATTATTTTTAGTGTGCTTTCAAAAACCTTGAATTTGTTGGCTGGTGCCACCATAATGAAGTACCTTTCACATGTTTCTGGACATGTGAACAGATCAATGCCTTCAATGTCACTTCCAGTCAAAGACAGAAATAAATGTTCATTCATTTAGATCTGGATAAGCTGTAATTAGAAATTTTTCTAATGAAATAATTAACTATATACCTGTAGGCACTCACACACAAAATGATAATGTCATTGTTTATAACAAGAATAATATGAAAATAATCACTTTTTTCTGTTAGGAAAATTATAGCACATCCAGTTGGTGAAATAGCATGCATCCAGTACCAATGGTTTACTTCATATCAGAGTTAACCGCCTGAGTGTGAAATTATGGCTAATATCTAAATAACTCAATGGAGATGCCCGCATGAAGATCAAAAGCAAATAAGGAATTCTTCCCAAGTTCTTACAGTTATTTCCAGTTAGGAGGACTCTACATAGTTTCCTACACTTCTGTACTTTCCTGAACTTCAAAAACAGACATCTATTGTTTTCAAAATGAAAATCAAGCACTTCAGCATGATATCATCTTGTTTTGTAGAACCTGAAGATTGCTGAAAGAGCCTGTCTTGCCCCCCTCTCCCCACCAAAGGCTAGAACTCTGATTCAGAGCAAATGGTCCTTTTTCCCCCAAGATACAGTAGATCTCAGAATCTCATCCATGTTTGGTGGGGGAAGTCCTTCTGTATATGTGTTGCTTTTATTAGTTAATGAATAAAGAAGCTGTTTAAGCCAGTGGCTTAGCAGAATAAAGCTAGATGGGGAATTGAATGCTGGGAGAAAGAAGGCAGGGTCAGTGAGAAGTCATGTAACCCCGCTGGAGTCAGACGCCTGAACTTTACCTGGTTAGCACAGCCTCGTGGCAATACACAGATTAATGAAGATGAGTTAATTTAAGATATGAGTTAGCCAGAAATACACTTAAGCTATTGGCCAAACAGTGTTGCAAATAATATGGTTTCTGTGTGGTTATTTTGGGGCTGAGCAGCCGGGGGAAAAAACAAGCGGCCTCCTACTACACATGTTCCCAAGACTCCATGGGTTTTTTGCTAAGGAACAGGAAACATTCCTGATCTTGCTGAAACAGGGTCCTCCCTTACCCCCTAACTTTCACATAGTGGTCAGCAGGATTCTTCTTCCATCCTCTGCTTGACTTCTTATTCTCCATATGCCTGTGGTGGGTGTGCTGGAAACCACCAAGATGCCCCTTCAAGTCTGAAGAACTTGTTGCCTGTGGTGTTGAGCATGTTGTTGGATGATAGAACTCTTGTGGAATTGCCTTAGTTAAAGAAACCAACCTTATCCAAGCTCAAGGTATTTCCTTGGCTATCCCACACCCATCAACAAGTCAATGGTAGAAGCACAAAAGCTTGCCTCCTTTACTTCACCTCTGAACAACCATAAAGACTCATTTGACTTCAGAATAGAAGCCAAATAGAATAAAGTCAAGTAGGATAGAAAAGAATAGAATAAAATAGAATAGAGTCAAGTAGACTAAAGGCTCAGTGTGACTTTCCTCCTCCCACTATCGACTCTTTCTTCCTATACCGTAAGTATGGCCTCCAGAGTAATGGCTAATAAACTTCTTACATGCTCCTATTTATCCCAAAGTCTTCTTTCCAAAAGATTTTCTTGTAGACCTGCAAATTCTCTATATCTTCCCCAGAGATTCTGGTACCAAGGGCCCCACTCTGCCTGACATTGATTTGTCTGGTGTTGTCACATTCGTGCTGGAGTCCCGACCAGTTCTGACCTTATAGGAGAATCAGATCCCTACACACAGCCCCAGTGACCTGTGACTCCCCTTCTGGTCCTTCTGTACTCTTTCAGTGACATATTTTACAAGATTTTACACCTTAGCAAATATCCTGTTAACTTCAGGAAACAGAAGGCAGATATTTTTCTCGTTCCCTTGGAATTTTCAAATCAGCAGAGGAAATAGACATTAATCAAGTCATCACACAAATTCATACATAGTACTTTGTATGATATGAAAATTCCAGTATTAAAACAGTTTAACTTATATACCTAGTATTTTGCGTTGACTCAATGTGAAAATTATAAGTTATGTTAAAGTCCTATATCTGAGAAATAAATCAATACTAGCAATTTTCTCTATTCATTATTAACATTTGCTCAGTACTCAAACGAAACACTCCATCCCATTTTTCTGTTTCTTTTTTCCATTTGTGCTGTTGTCATTATTTTTTAAGTGAAGCCTCACTGTCCCTTCAAATTCTGATTGGATATTGAATTTCTTTCTCATATTTACTCACACCCTGCATGATACAGCTAGCATTAGAATTGAAGTTTAAAAGGGAGTCTGAAAATTAAAACCAGAGCTGAGCAAAAGAAAACAATTTAATAAATAAATCCCCCAAATATTCAGGGCCATTTCTGCTGATGTGCCTTTTGTTCTGATACGGTTAGGATTTGATAGGTATTTCCCTATTTTCCCTTGCCAACCCCAAGTCAGCTTAATAAGAATATACTGAAGCCATTTCTAACATAAGCAAGACTGCAAGGTGACCACACCAATGCTAAAGTCTATTTCCAGAAGAACAACTTGTGGAGCTCTTAAGGGACCCCTCAGCATGTTTTTGTGGGGCATTTTTGGAGAGACAGGGAAGATTTGTGCAAAGATCATAACTGAATGGATCTTAATGGGAGAATATGGTGTGGAGAAGGAGGAGGCAGAGAAATGACAGAGAGTAATTTCTCACGGAACTCATGGAGAAGAACCTTTCATTTCCCAGTTTGGTTAGAAGGTTAGAAAAGGGCTTCTCTTTGAGCCCTTTCAAAGTGTTTTCACAGTAGTCTAAACCCTCCAAAACACAGAGAACTGATACACAAATTATTAAATTAAAATCTCAGTGCTAAACATAGGTCACCTTCCCAGCAGGCATTGATCAAAGAAGACACAGAAACATCCCCAAACAATAATCTATTGCCATTGCTCCTGGTTTCCCATAATAACTAAATAGTAAGACCCTACTCCTGAAGATACCACTCAATTTGGCTCCAAGACATAGGATCATAATTCTTAAACTGACCGGGAAACTCCTTCTTCAATAGCTTTCATAGTGCTGGAGGTGCTACACAGGCTGCTGGGGGTGAAGAGGGGAGATCAATGATCTTATCCAGTGCTGGACTCTGCAAGCTACAACCCTAACCTGCCAGGTCAGATAGGGTGCAACAGTGGCAATATGTTTATAGGGGTAACCAACTGCTCCTTTGATTGTATTTGAGATGGGAGGAATTCATATCTGGTACTGTATACATGCTCAAAATCTGTGGCTAGGAACAAATTCATATGCCCTAGGGAAGAGATTATTGATGTGGTTTTTTCTAAGTAGCCATATAATCAAATTGCCTTCTGCATATTCATTTATTTCTGTAGACTTGTATTCATCCAAACCTTTTGTTATTAAATGTTTTATTCAAGCATATTTGCCTATATGTTTTGGGAAAAAATCCATACCCCAATTATTCCTACCCCCTTCAATTCCTTCCATATCTTCTCTTTCTTTCCCTCACAATTCAACATGTCTCTTTTCTCTCTCTCTCTCTCTCTCTCTCTCTCTCTCTCTCTCTCTCTCTCTCTTTCTCTCTCTCTCTCTCTCGCAATTTAATATGTACTGAGTCCATTTATATACATGGGTATGGAAGTCTGGGGTAGCACTGAGCCCCTGCTGTAGGGTAAATCTATTTAAATTCCTTTTTAAATATTATACATAAGGATATTTCTTATTGCAGTAGACATTGATTAATGAGAACTCATTACTGTTCAAAGTGATGAGAATAAGAAATTGTCAGTGCTCAGCCCCAGACAGGACATCCATATCAATGTCCCACAATCACCACAAAAGACTGGGGGAAAATATTGGAAGATAGGGCAGACAGAACAAGAATCAGAGAGTGGAAGAGGATGCTATTAAATGCTGTATTCTGAACATGACATGGCTACTATATATATGAACTGACAGCAACAGCGGTTACCTGCATAACAGTTGTATAATAAGAGCAAGCCAGTTAAAAATTCCAACATGGAAGGGGGCGGCTCCCAAAGCCACATCATAATCTGGGGAAACTACTGGCAGCTGGTGGCTGTTGGGGGAGGGAAGGTTACTTTTCTTTAGGAGTATGGTCACTAGCATGTTTCCCGTGCCCAGGATTAAAAGGATAAAAAAAAAAGAGAGAGAGACAACTCTATGAATAGAAAAAGGAAGACTTGCAAAATGAAAACAATTGAAATTAATAAACAACAACAGTAAATAATTATAAAGAGAGGATATGAAGTTGAGAGAGAGATGAGATGGGAGAGTCTGCAGGGAGAGAGAAATAAGGGTTTGCTAAGCACGAGATAAATTGTATACATACAGTTCTGAAATTTTCAAGGAATAAATAATTATAAAACTTACCAAAGATATGAAAATTTATTGAAAATAAATGTTTTAACATATACTTATATGTATTCAAGTGATATATATTTTCTACACAGATATACATAATCCCCTTTTGGAACAAAGAAAGAAAGAAAGGGGCAAGTTGAGGAGCTCAGATGAGCTAATCCAGGGTCCAAGGTGTTTAGTTTCTCCAGACAGGGCTTGAAGAAGGCAGGAGCATCAGGAGATGGGAACAGGACATGTGTCTACTGACAGTATTCTCAGGCTAATGGAGATTCAAGTGGTTTCTTATCTTCTTTGAAATGTCCATATCCTCTTCTACTTGGGAAAGAAATCTGTCCGGGATGTTTCTGGTGAGACAGATGCCAATGCAAGGTGACTTGAATCTGTTACTTTTCTGTTTCTAAGGTAAAACACCAGATGGACACAACTTAAGGGATAGGGAGTTTGCTTTGGCTTATGGTTCCAAGGGGATAAGAGTTGATTATGGCAAAGTGGAGGCCTGGCAGCAAGTGGCAGGAATGGAAGCAGGGGAAAGAAGCTGAGGGAAAAGCAGGGAGAGCGAACTGGAAGTGGCTGAGGCTTTTTAATTTTCAAAGACACCAAAAGTGACATACTTCCTCTAGTAAGGCCACACCTCTTAAGTTACCCAAACACTGCCATCACCTGGGGACCAAGCATTCAAAGAAACTAAGATTATAAGGGATATTTGCCATTCAGACAACCATAGTGTTCCATCCCCAGTTCCCGCCTAACCAGTACCCCTATTCACAGTGACTATTCCCACCTTCCAAGATAGATCTTCAGGGAGCTCCAGAAGTAAGAACTACTGGCTTCTTTTTTTTTTCTTCCATAAATACATTATGAGTCATTCACTTAGTAAGTACCCAGTAAATTTTGTGCAGAAGAGAAAATGATTCATGGTAGTTAAATATATCATCGCAGAGGAATATCAAATGTAGACACTGTTAAGAAAAAAGTAAGTTACAAAGAAATTCTGACAAAGGTCTAGCACTACCAAGGAAACATGCTGCTTGAGAAGGATCTCCTTAATCCCTCTCCAGAAGGGGAGAAAAGGAAACACAAGAAACACATGGTACAGAGCACTGATCCTTACTTCAGGGGTGTGAAATGCTCAGAATGCTACATAGTCTCGACAGTACCATAGTCTTGTGTATGAGTTGCTCTACTGACCTCTGTTAACCTACAAGCAGAAAAGCAAGGCTTACAAAAGGATGTTCCTACAGGAGGAAGCACACTAAAAGCACCTGAGCCACGATGAGTGGGAACCAATTCACTCCAAACCACATCATACAGAAAATCACTAAAAATAGCAGATAATTGTCCCACCCCTAGTGTTCCCTCCAACTCAGACACATTGGTCTGGAAGCATGGGAGGTCAACTGGATGGTGCAGGCAGGGGCATGAAAACCAGCATTAGTCTTTTAAGGTACTGAAAAGGGGGTACCATGCATAAATGACTGGAACAACTGATTCCTCTTAGCTGATGTTTTAAATGTTTCAAACATTGAAATCATTTCCATATCATGAAGTTATGGGGGCAAAATATTACCATATCTCTTGAAGTTAACAAAGAGATTTCCTCTTCCTTCAATCAGTGAACTGAGTTTCCTGTCTCTTGGACACACACGCTGGTCCTGGTCGTTCTGATGGCAAACAAAGGCCAGGCTATTTCCAGTTTGGTACACGCTGTGCGATTGTGCAATGCGATTGTCCTAGACTTCCATTGTTTTCTTTGAAACGCTATTCACAGTTCTGCATTAACCTGCCGGTGACCATATTTTTAACTTTTTAAAAAAGAATACCAAGATCTTTGTGAAGATCTTACTTGAGTATTAACAGAAATAGATAGATCGGTGCGCTCATATCTGGGTAGGGTACCATTATTCATATGCTCAGCCACACTGTTTGGAGCATAGGGGAACATTGGGTGACTCAAAGAACAAGGCCTCTGGTCTTTCAGCAGCCTAGAATCCAATGGAAGAGAGGGAAGGCCATCTATAACAGATGACAGACAATGACAAGCAAGGGCCTCCAGGTCTTGAAACTGCCCAGGTGGCAAGAGTAAAATCCAAGTAGTAGAAGAGACAGGGAAGGCCATGAAAAGAGCATGTGGACAAGGAAGAGTCCCATCAAGGGCAAAAAAAGTGCACAGGTTTCAGTGTTTAGAGAACTACAGAGGTGCATATTGTTATATGCAAAACACAGTGTGGGTAGAAGAACCTCAAAGGACCAAGAGATCACATCATCCACATGATGAACATTTGCCTACTAACTCTGTGTCTTCTAAAACACACATTAGCAAACTTTATCATGAAATAGTAAAGCAGAACCCCTCCCCATGAATGGGGAACTTATCTCAAGACTTCTAAAGAGTGCACGAGATGGCAGACACTAGTAAACCCTGTATATACACTCCTGTTCTGCAGGGCCCCGCTTGGGCCGTGGTGGGCCACATGTACAAGAGTAGTCCCATTGTATCACCTAGTGACTCTGTGGTCATTTTAGTTTGTGTAAATGTGCTATGATGTTCACACAATAGCCACCTCCCCCTACTAGTGTCTTTCTCGGGACAAATCGCTGCCTTGAAGGGATGGACAGCTGTATAATAGTTACTCATCCATTCATACAACTATGGTGACGTTTCACTTGCAAATTAGGTACAATATAACATTAAACAACAAATAATGATAAAATACAATGATGAAGGTACACTCCAATGAAACTGCCAGTGTTATTTGTCTTATACTTGAAGGCCATTATTAAGTAAAACACTGGACTTAAAACAGCAGTTCTCTGATCCCACGACAGCCAGTCTGATTACTGGGATGTCTGAGTGACTAATGAGCAGATTGCATATGTAACGAGGATACATTAAAGAAAGGCGATACGCATCCTTGGGAAGCTGCCATGGAGATGGAATCCATATATGATCAGCACCAGGTCCGGGGTATTCACTAGGCCAGGGTTTCTGTGTCCAGGAGGGACTTCACCTATTCAGACGACTTGGAGAATTTCCTAATTTTTTTTTAATTTATTAAAGATTTCTGTCTCTTCCCCACCGCCACCTCCCATTCCCCTCCCCCTCCCCCAATCAAGTCCCCCTCACTTGTCAGCCCAAAGAGCAATCAGGGTTCTCTGCCCTGTTCTTGCAACATTATTTCCTGTGGGCGTCATGCCCTTTGGCTCAAAGAAATTGTTCGTGTTAGGTAACCATCTTAAGAAATGTGCTCATGGGTGATAGAGCATCATTTGTGAGTATTCTGTGGGGGTGTTTCTGGAAGAATTGGAGGTGGTGGGGAAGATCTAACCTCAATGTAGCTGGGCACCAACCCATCTGCTGAGATCCCAGAAGGAACAAAAAGAAAACAGGAAGGAATAGTTTCTGCTTCTCTGTTCCAGACAAAGACGCACTTCTGCTGTTGGGTGACAGAATCATGTCTCCACCTTTGGGCTCAGAAACTTCTAACCATTGACTTCTTTGACCTTCATCCCTGGACTAAAAATGATGTCATCAACTCCCCTGGCTCTAACACCTTTAGATTTAAATTGGACTCCTCTGCCAGTTACTTTTGTTCTCACCTTAGAGATGATATGTCTTAGATATGATATAGCCTTCATAATCATGTGAACCAATTCTCCAATAAATATCGTTCTACATATCTGTCTGTCTACCCATCCACATAACCATCTATCCCAAAGGATCTCTCTCTCTGGACATCTACACCTACGATATGGGATTCCCCTCAGTATGCTGTGAATAGCATTGGTTAATAAAGAAACTGTCTTGGCCTGTGATAGGGCAAAAGAGCAGAGCTAGGAGGGAAAACTAAATGATGCTGGGAGAAAGAAGGCAGAGTCAGGAGTTGCCACGTAGCCGCCAGAGGGGAAAAACGTGAGCTGCCAGCTGGAACCTTGCTAGTAGGCCACGAGCCTCATGGTAAAATATAAAATAATGGAAATGGGTTAATTCTAAATGTAAGAGCTAGCTAGCAATACACTTAAGTGATTGGTCAAGCAGTGATTTAATTAATACAGTTTCTCAATGATTATTTCAGGTCTGAGCAGCCAGGAATGAACGAGGGGACTCCTACTACAAACCTCTACTGTCTAACAAGGAAGGTTGAACAGTTTCCTCTCCTAGGGCTACAATAACAGCAGCAAAGTTTGGTCTTGGAGAGGGATTGACTTAAATGCATGGGAAGTGGAGATTTTTTAAATACTATTTTTTCCCATAGTCTAAAGGGAGAAGTAGACACAGAAAGAGTTCATGTTGTAATAATGAAGCAAATGGGATCACAGTAGAGATCCTGCTCCATCTGCAAGTACCCTATAACACTAAACCCTAGGGATTCTGGGGGCTTGAGAGTTGAGTTTCTGAATGAGAAACTGGGCCTGGATGCTGTCAGAACCCTAAGTCGTTTGTGTCGCTTGTGCTAGATAATCTCTCTGTGTTTCAGGGGCCTCAACTGGATAACCAGCCAATGGTAGAACCTATTGCAGCAGTTAAAGGAGCTGGGAGCTGGAAGTGTCATCACAAGGGCGATGTTCCTGGAGAAGGACAGGGTAAACTCCCCAGAGCAAAGTCTAAGGTTAGTCAGTATAGCCAAAGCAAGGGAACTTTCTCCCCAACCTCCTCTGGGGCTCATCTGTTGCCTTGCCAAAGCTTGTACTCCGCTTAAGCAGGAGCCATTTGCCGACGAGTTTGCCAGTAATCATCTATGCCTGACCACCATCCTTCCAGCTTCAGAGAAACAGGTGATTGCTATCCATCCTGCAAGCCCTCCAGGGCATCCCTGTTGCCCAAAGTTAGAGCTGCCTCTTCCACTCTTTGAGGGTCCCCTCATGGGGATTCCGGATAGGGTGAGGAAAGAGAGATTCAGGCAGTATCTCACTAAACCTTAAGATCTTGATCCAACTCCCCACCCTCAAGCTCAGAGTCAAGGGCTGGGTCATCCGTCATCATTACAACGTGGTCATCCTGCCCTCTGAGTCCCTGCCTGGGGAACTTCTGCAAGGAGCCAGACTCCAATGCCTGGATCGATTCTAAGCCTCGCCTGTTGTTTCTAATCAGAACAGCTCCGCCTGTCACCACATCCACTCTTCTTGGAACACATGGGGTTTTCTGAAAGGTGTGTGGATGATGATGAATTAGGGCTTAGGCCCAGCCTAATGAAGCCCATGTGTCTTCATAAGCTTGGACTGGAAAAGTGGCTGCAGATAGAACTTGCCGGGGGAAGGCGGGGGCGGGGGGAGCATAGTTGTGTGTTGGGAAGGCACATCTACCAGTTCTGCTCAGCACTGAGCATACACTGAGCTGGGCTTCTGGTGAGGAATGAATGTCTCAGGCAGCCTTTCAGTGCGTAATCAAGCAGAGAGGGTGGGACTATGGCGTGATGGGGAGATGGGATGTGGATGTGAACCTAAGATCCCAGCAGCTTCCTTGTATGAAAAATGATGAGTTATGCTTGATGCATACATAGCACAATAAAGATCACATCAAGAAATTCAAAGAAGCTCATAGGTCAGTGCTTGGCTTTCAGCCAGGGCTTTAACTAAGGGGGGGGGGAAATGCACACATAATGCCAACACAGGCTTTAGGCACATGTTGTTTTCTCCCTTGTGTCTGTCTTTTCTTTTTTTTTCTATTTAGGTATCAAGTCAGACATTGGATATGTTCACGTGAGCTTTGACATTTGGTTCCCCCATCAATATTGCAAATAAACAGAATTAGTCACACATGATGCATGAAAAACAACCTCAAAAGCATGAGGTGACCTTCCCCCAGCTACACCGTGGTAGATATGCCTAAGGGGACAACTGAATCATCGCTTAAGCCGCCTGTGAGGACCGACAGTAAGAAAAACTGCTGGGTTCCGGTATTTCAGACCATGTCTTTCTGGCCAAGCAATTACTGTTGCTGCCATTCCGCCGTGTTAGTAGCATCACAGATGCCTATTGTGATACTACCTCGGGCTCATTTATGATTCGAGCCCCAAGTTTCAGATCCTGTCCACACGCGCAATAAGAACCATAAATAAGCCCACACCCAACTTCAGATGAAGAATCAATGAGCCAGTACGGAATGGCATCAGGGTCTTTGGGCCTTATAGAACCTCTGTTGCTGTGTTCCACAAGACAGTCTCATCAGGACAAGCCCCGGTGAATGCATTTCATTGCTGAGTGTCTCTGCCCTCCTTTCCTCCTGAGCAGTTACCCTCTCTTGCCTGCTCAGCTGCTATTTCAGAGTGCAGCTCTCTACAGGAGCATGCAGCCTTTATCTATAGGAAAACCAGCAGGAATGTTCCTGCACTGGGCAGATTCTCATGTTTCTTTCCTCTTTTCACTCTCTAAGTGATTTTGAAAAGTCAGGAGCCAATTTGAATGGGATGGTGGGAGAGGGAGGCACACTTGAGTCCTGAACCATTGTCCAGGGCATTGAGGCTTGGAGGATAGGCATCTTATCACATTTTTCATAACTGATATATCTGACCGCATCAGCCCCCTGTTCACATTCTCATTCTCCCTCTCTGTCTGTCTGTCCTCCATTCTTCCCTCTCCAGACATACATCTTAGCAGGTACTGGCACATCTGCCATAGAAGACTCTCTCTGACCCTGGACCAGCAACATCAGCCCTATTGGGCTCACCAACTCTGAAGCCCTGGGATGTGCTAAGCACCTCTATTATAAAAAACTCAGGTGATGACTGATGCAGCTGAATTTTAAGACACATTAGCTGCCAAACGTAACTATTCTGTGTTTCATTCTGGTAACAAAGTAGCTAAGGTATCAAGCTAAAGGAAGAAAGGTGTCTCTGGGTCCGTGGTCCCCGAGGGCTCAGTCTGTGGTAGCTTTGCAATGTTACTCAGGTCTGTAGTGAAAGAGAAAGTCGTGGACGGAGTAGAGCATCTTTTAGCGGGTGGGATGCAGAGGTGGGGAAGGGAGGGAGCATTTCCAGTGATCTGACTCGCTCTCCCATCATGCTCCCGCTCCTAAAGATTCTGCAATCTCCAAAAAGTACTGCTTGCTCTTTGGAAGAAATCTTTAGCCTGTAACCTTTGGGGGACACTTAAACCCAAGTGATAACACATCCCTGGATGCTCCTCAGCCACCTGTGACTTCTCCTGAAGCTGTGCTTGATGGTATCCCCGTGTCCCACCACCTCTCAGTCTGCCTGACTCTGAACTTGAGGGTCCGCCAGGGTTTTGTAAAAGCATGTAAGGGGGCTCACACGTGTGTGGCTGCTCCACTCAGCAGGAGCAGGAATCCACTCCCCATATGTTCACCTCGCCCCCACAGTAGTGCTAGCTAGTCAGTCAGCCATGCTAGTGACCTGTCCATACTATTCTGTTTGTGGCCATGCCTTCTGAGGCCACCTTGAGATGGAAACCAGCTACTGAGTGCTACCGAGCAGCCAAACAAATGGAGCAAGATCCCTTGATCAGGGCGAGGCTGCATTGATGGAGAGAATATTCCGTGAGCTCGGACCTACCTCCCCGCCTGCCTGCAGTGAGATTCTCATCGCTGCTACAAAATGCTATTAAATACTGGCAGGTTCCTTAAATTCACCAGGCTTCTGCTCCCTCATTGGCAGAGAAGGCTGTGGTGGTATCTCCCCCAGACAGCAATTCATTCCCAGGAATCAATGAATGATCAAACATCAGAGATTTGTCCCAGTCTTGGCCCAAATTCAGTGTTCTTTGGACTAGCAACCTCTGGGAACCACACTATGAACAGAATACGTTAGTTTGTCTGAACCTATATTTTGAGTAGCCATGAGCAGGACCAGTGAGCTGAGAGTCTGTCAGCATCAGGGACTGGTCAGTGGGCTGGACGGCATAAAAGGGAAGAAGTCCCCTGTCACTAGATGTTATCATGGCCCCTGGACAAACACACCAAAGAGTCAGCGTGGAGGGATTCCAGCACAGTTAGACTGGTTGTGAGTCATTCAGCTATAAATGGCTGGCCCGTTCCCAGTGCTGCTGAATAGAATCCTTCCAGACAGAGCCCAGGATGTTCCCCACAACACCCTGCACAGCTGGCCGCACTATAGTGCCAGTGTGGAAAACTCCATCTGGATGCCAGGCTGGGAGCCTGTATTTTAGCCCAGGCTCTGACCTGGATCAGCAGCGAGGGTGCCCAAGGTCTGTCTCCAAGGGACCTCAGAGGGATTTTAGTGTCACCCCCAACACCTCCTCTTTTACAGGAGGGTCCCTGCTTACCCCCAATGTCATGTGGTGGGAGAATGTCAAGTGCTTGATGCTGAAGCAACCTTACAAAGCCTCCACCCTTTTGTTCTCCTCTGCCCGCCAGGGGCACAGGAGGCATCCATCCCTGCCACCTTATCAGCAGAAAAGCTTGTGGCTGGGAACTTGCCTTTCCCACAGCTCCCCTGAGGTCACCCCCATCTAGGTCCCCAAAGACATTCCTCCTACCTCTGCTCCTCTCATGGTTCCTCATCAAACTCAGAGGCCCTCAGTCCAAGTCCTCTGTCCACTCCTCTCAGAGCCCTCTGTGAGCCTGTGGTTGCCGCTACAGAGAGGCTGCTGAGGCTGTTCTCAATTATCTTAACAAGGCAGACAAATCCACAAAGCCCAGAATATAAACTGTGAGCAGTCACACGTTCTCCGGGGTTTGTGTCACCCACAGCCCAGCGTGGCAATTGAAAAGTGCTAGACTAAGCAGTTCATGCCTGCTGTAGAGCGAGAACATCTTCCATAGTAATTTACCAGCCCCTGGAGACAGCCACAGGCATGGCACTGCTGGCCAGAGTAAAGGGAGCAGGGCCCAGGAGCCCCAGAGTTATTCCTGTCCAACCCTGTACTGCACCACCTAGGCAGTAACAGTCACCCTTCCCGTGTTAGCTTGGAGCTAGACTAATAGCTCAGATGCACAAACAACCTCAGAATAAGTGTTGGGTACTCAGGTATTTTTCCCCTTTAGGATGATCTTTATTTTGTAGAGTTTTTTTTTTCTCTTTCAGTTTCTTTTATATGGGTTTTAATATTGTAAGACTTCTCAAATCCTTTCTAAGGGGTAGACAGAATATAAATGATAAATGAATAAACACATAAATAAATAAAGAAGATACAAGCGGTTTTTTTTCCCAAAGCAATTTTTCATTCCTCCTTTGTGCCTGTCACTCAAGGCAAACACTCTGACTGTTGTCTGGCCCCCTTCCTGTCCTTGTTCACCCCCTTTGTAGAAAGTTGTCTCACCAGGCCCTGGGATGCACTGTTCCAGATATACCTCAGCAGCCACACGCGATGGAAGGGGGGCTCTGGGTTAGTAATGAACGAGAGTTATTCTTCCTTATTGGCCCTCCTAATGGGGCACTGATAGAAGGATTAGAGGTTCCAGAGACTCCGGGGTCCCCAAGTTTGTGCTCTACAAACCTCCTCCAACCCACAGACATGCCCAAAAGCCAATGGAAGTGAGAGGCCAGTGTGACTACCCAATCAGGTAGAACCGGAAAGATGATATTTGAAAAGACCAATGATCTTCTCAGGCTTTGCTTTGTCTCCCAGGTGTTTCCCTGGATGGATCACCACTGAGGCTACCTTCTGTCAAAATGGAGGGAACAATAAAGACAAGACTGCCAGTGGGGAATATGAAGGAGTAAAGGGGTTTGGGGGAAAAGGAGGCTGTGGCTGAAAACCACAGTTATTGGTGTACTGTAAGAGATGCTGTGATATCACACCCTCCCGCCTGCACAGACTTCAGCCAACTCTGTGCCTTTGGCTTTGACCTTGATTCTGGGTGAAGACTCTTGAGTACACCTGAAGACTTAGCCTTTGGACATTCTGTTTGGCAGTGATGCTTCCCCAAATCTGGAGTTAAGTGTTAAGACATCCCCTTAACCATAAGCAGCTAACTCCATAATGGAACCTTCCAGAAAACTGGTCAGCCCGTATCTGACATTTGTATTAGAGGATGGACAACCAACCCATGGTCCCCAAAAGCCTGTGTTGGGAGTCTCAGAGTAGGGTGGGCCCTGCTTCTTGCATCCTGGGGTTGTTCAAGGCTTGGAGAGGGAGGATATCCAGGGTGAGTTCTCGTGCATCAACTCTACTCAAGTGGCCCCAAGTCTGCCAGTTGTTCTCATTGATGTTTTCTTAGAAAAGAGTTGAGCACATGCAACAACAGCAAACACAAGAAGCCCCTCCCAGTCTGAGCAATTCTGCATCTCTTCTTAGCTGATGCAAAAACTGCACTGCTCCATCCATGTCCACAATCAGAACTGACTAAGAGTTTGGGGGTCAGTGCTGTGGAGAGCAATGCAGCATCTTCCACCGCAGTAGCTGTGTGTGTCAAACAGTATTCATTTTCTCTTTCTTTCCAATGAGTGGCCATTTCCTGCAGGTAATACATTCCTGTAGAAGACAGCTGCCAAGCCTCCCTTAGAGCAAAGGGGTGAGAGGGGTGAGAGCCGACCAGCCCTGCCCCAGGATTTCCTACCTGCTCTCCCACGCCATGCAACTCTGAACACGCTCTTTTGCACCTCATTCTACAGATGGCCTTTTAGGCAATGGGACACATCTTGAAGCAGACTTGGCCATGAAACTGAGCAGCCCAGAGACAAAACTTGTTCTCCTCCTGAGCGGACTAGGGAACTGAGGACAAGTGGTTTGTGCCAAGATTGTCACAGAATGTGATGGCTATTCTTGGTTGTCAGCTTAACTATGTCTGGAATGAACTACAACCCAGAAGTGAAAGGCACCCTGTAATCTGGATATTGAGACAGGATGACCCACACCTTTAATCCAGATCTTGAGGTGGGTAGACACACTTTTAATCTGGGCCACACCTTCTGCCAGAAGCCTATGTAAGGTTTCCTTCATTGCCTGCTTGCCCTCACTTTTCCAGTTAATCCATTCCTTCACTGGCATTAAAGTCTCTTTCTTCAGGATTTCAATGTCTACAGAAGAACAGCTGAGACACTCAGTCTCACAGGACCAACCAACTGCTAGATTCTTTACTTTTCATTAACAGCTAGTCGTTATTGGATTAGTTGGACTACAGCCTTTAGGACATTCCAATACATTCCATATATACATGGAATATATACATATATATATATATATACATGCACACCCACATATATAAACATGGAACTTATACAAACACACATATATTTAGAGAGATATTTATTTTTATAAGTTCTGTAACTCTAGAGAACACTGGCTAATACACCGGGGCAAAAGTACTTGTTCTAGAAATCTGGTCAGATCCAGGTTGGATCCCCAGATGCTAAGAAGCTCAATTAGATGCCTACTCCATTACTATCGGCATGACTACACACCTTTCCTGGAGCAACAACAGCCCTTGCTCTGTTTTCTAACTTAGGGTAGGGCTGTGGGACCAGGGGTTCAGGAAAGCTGACCACAGAGTCTAGGAGAACCACAGCTTCAAAGGTCTGTGCTGTCGTTTTTTTGTCCCTCATAGACATCCTTCAGTTGACCATATGGCCTGAGGCTACAGATAAGCAGCAAGCTGTGCTCATCCAGCATGGTGGGCTACAGCCCTGCAGCGCCGCTACTGATGGTTGGAGCTACTGATGCTCCAGCCTACACTCAAGGCAAATTTTGGGTCCTGGACATGGTGAGGGGCCTGACCCATGCTGGCCTTACCCTGTTCCACTGCCATGGATGGGCACTGCCATGTCACCACTCATGTTTGGTCTCCACCACGCACAGCTCCCATGGTTCTTTGCGTGCACAGCTCTTCCATCTTCCCTATGCTCCTCTAACCGCCAGCTATAGCCCGGGTCTTGTGTCCTCTAGGATTGCATCCCTTCCTTCCTGCCCGACTCCTACCCCTTGACACCCTGAAAATACTTCCTTCAGGTTGTTGTGGAGTGTTTCCTCGTGCTCCTCCACACACTCTGAAGAATGTTTCTCTTGGACAATAAGCTTCTTTAATCACTTTGTCTTTTCCACCTGGACTTCTGGAGCGCTCAAGGGCATGTCTCGGGTATGTGGGCACCGGTCTCACCTTCTGCCTGTTTGTCATCTCTTCAACCTCAGCAACTTTTCCCTCACTTTCTTATCTTTCCCTTCTATCCCACTACATAGGAATATGCATCTTTTAGTGGAGGTGGGGCACTAGGGAACACCAAACACAGAATTCAGTCAATTAAAATGATAAAAGCCAACCAACTTCTATGAATTCAATTACATCACTATTAAGGACAGTACATTTCTCTTGAGAAGCAATGAGACTGCATGCTTTCTCTCCACGCCATGTAAAATGCTGTTGGTATTTTAGGGAAATGAAAAATAAATTGCCCTGACTTCTCCCTACCATTTCTCTCCTGCTGAGGTTCCTCTTAAACAGCCTTAAAAAAATAATCTATCTGCAAATCCAGGTCAGAAAATTAGGAGTGACAGATTGCATAGTATATCCCGGCTCTGCAGCGTGCAGCCAAGACAGGGTCATCACGGCACGACAGCCCAGCTCCAGAAAGGGCCTCTCCCCCATGCACCCAGGGCTGCTGACACCTCTTAGATGTGTGTATCTGTCTCCACTGTAGCTATGTCTAGAGGCGTGCCCCAGCACAGACTGCTATCCCGCTCAGTCTGTTCTGTAGGCGTCTGATGACATGAGCTATAACCGAGGTGTGCAGAGTGTCCTGCCCCTTTCTAGAGTCTAAGGGAAGAATCCATCCTGTCATCTATGCTCCCCTCTCCCAGCTTCTGTTATGCCCTTCGGCTCAGGGCCCCTTCCACCACCAACACATCTACTCTTGGCTCCTCTCTCCAACATTTGTCCTTTCAGGGTCTTCTTATAACGACCTTTGTCCCAAGATCCACCAGTGTCTGTCTTCCCAATGGCAGAATTGTAAATGCAGATCACCATGGCTGGCATTTTATGTGGGTGCTGGGAATTGAACTCAAGTCCTCATACTTAAGAAGCAAGCACTCTATGGGCTGAGCTATCTTCCTAACCTCATCGCTCTACTTTTTAGGTTATATTTACTGCATTTTAAAATAAACTTCTATTGATTCTTTGTGGATTTCACACCATGCATTCTGGTCCTGTTTATCTCCCAGTCTTCTTGCATCTGCCCTCTGTTCTTATAACTTCTCCCTGCAAAACCCAAAACCAAACCAATCAAAAACAAAAATGAAGAAGAAGAAGAAGAAGAAGAAGAAGAAGAAGAAGAAGAAGAAGAAGAAGAAGAAGAAGAAGAAGAAGAAGAAGAGTTGTTATCATCCTGTGGAAGCTGTAGTGTGGTTCGTTGAGACACACGGTTTCAAGGTCTCTGGTTTCTGCTACACCGTGGATAGTGGGTTCTCACTGGGGATCCTTGTAGATAGCCTCTTATTGTTCTGTGTCATGGAGATCCTACTGTTATGGATCTGTAGGTTTGTCTCCTTCACATGTTCCAACAGTTCATAGATTTGGTGGATATTGGGGTGGGCCAATTCATAGCCCTGGGTCTGGGCCTGGGTGGTAGCTGGGTTGGCCCACTTGCTAGCTTTTCCTCATTCTCACCACCTAGCTCTCCAGCATTGCCTCAACTAGCTCACCTAAAGCAGCCTACAGCAAAGAGTAGAGTAAGTTCTGCTCTTGGTCCCTCAGATCGGGGTCTTCCTCACTCCTATGGCTAGGGTCAGCTTGTTTTGCCCAGGTAAGGTGCAGAGCCCTCTCTCCCAATCGCTATAGGAGGTATAAGGCAGGCGGTCAGCTCTCCTGCTCTCAGATCCTCAGGGCTGGCTCACCTGTGACCCCGACTAAAAGGTCAGCTCTAGGGTACTTCCCAGGTGAGGTGCACACCTATGTTAAGTTATGAGGCCATCTTTCCAGAGTGCCAGGGCCAGCTCCCTCCTGTAATTACTGCAATTCTAACAAAAGCCAGCAAACTGCTTTGGCACAAATGATGCCCTCAAAATGGCCCAGAAAGTATCAGAACCCAGGCCTCACCTTGTAAGGGTTACCTCTGCCCTGTTGGCCTTTCTCTGGTTCTTTACACAGGGCCAGTTCTTCTAGAAGACAAGGAGACTGAGGCCCTGCCTGTCCCCTGCTCTACCGTTCCTCCTGCCCATCACCCCAACATGGCCTGTCTGTTTCTGTGAAGCATCTACTTACAAAGCAGGTCACAAACAGACATCTAAAAACAGAGTCATTATGGATCAGACAAGTGTCGGCATGTGTCCTGCACGGGCTGAGTTTCTTCTCAGTTTTCTCTTCCTCCTGCTTCCACACTGTCTCACTGTCATGACTTGAGGGGACTGAGGGGCACTTTACAGATGGCGTCCACCCCTAACTGCCCTGTGAGGACCATGGAAAGCCATTCCTTCAATTATTCCTATGATTGTCACAAGTCAAATAGTACAAGTGCGGGTGGCAGTGGTCACCCTCCTCTGCCATTGGAAGCCACTGCCTTAGAACAACTACACCTAAAGGACCCCATGTCAATCCCAGGTTCAAATGCAGCTGGGCTGCTCTCTTGAATGGGTGACTTGGGGAGGCATCATAGGATGAAGTGTGAGTCGAAGACAAGGAACAGCAGACATGGGAAGGCGCCACAGGGAGGGAATGGCAGTTTCTAAAAGGACAAAGTTTCCCAGGCTGCCAAAGGGTATTGGAGGGAAATACGGCTAAGGTATCTTCTCCCATTGCAGCCACTGTGGACTTTCTACTCCAGGCCTAGCATGGGTGCTGGACTCATGCAAATGTGTTTTTAGTGTATGTGTACTTTCTATCATCCTTCCTCATCCTTTAATGGACTGCCCTGAAGAAACCAAGTGCCAGAAATTCTTCCCAAATAGAGCAGGTACTGACTTTCAAGCTTGGTCATCTCTCTAGGCATGTTGGCTATTTTGGCAGTCATCATAAGCGGTTCCAGGACTGGTCTATGGGGTATGAGGGGCGGAAGCTGGAAGGAATCCACTGAAGAGGATGCAGTGGTCATCACTGAAGCTGAAACCACCTCCAGCTTGTAAATGCACCCAACTCGCACTGTGGTTGAGAGCCACATTCCCCCAAAGACCACAAAATACGGTCAATTTGGCTCAGTCTTAACCTCTCCTCCATGTTTTGAAGACTGGAGACTCAGGCAAAGGTAATGGTGCATCAGTCTGGCCTTCTTCAGATTTAGCTGGTGCACACACACGTGAGCAGGCACACGCACACACAGAGAGACACACACACAGGATTTGTGTAGGTCTAGGGAAGATGTTCCACTCTACTGGACCCCAGGAAGTGTATAATTCCTCTCTGTTCAATTTAGTCTGCAGTTAGAACTTCTCGCCCACTATCTTCCTTCTGCATGCCTGTATACAAGAGACATCTACTAAATACAGATACTGGGATGCTGTGTCCAGCAGGTGCTAGACTAGCTGTATGGGAAAAAAAAAAGCATGTAAGTGCTTCTGGTTGAAATAACACGCTTGCGGCCACAGTCACACTCTTGGGGAGTAGGTTAGAAATTAAAAAAGCTGAATTCATGATGGTGCAAACTGCAGGCGTGAAGGGTGCAGACCACAGTGGAAGAGAAACAAGCACCCAGGACCGGGGCAGGAGTAAAGTGGGCTGTTTCAGCGGTGTGAGCTCAATGTAGGCAGACTTTTAGAGTTCAGGAAGGCAGACACAGAGTCACTGGGAAGGGAAACTGGCCCAGAAGGGAGAGGACTCAAAGGGCCTAGGGACTTTGAACTTTAGAGACAATTAAACAGCATCAAAAGAATTTAGTGTGGAAATGGTCTGAAATCCAGGAAGACAAGACTGAAGCAGGATAAGGAGAGATGATGTGTGATTCCCCTCTGTATGCTGTGAATATGTTTTTTATTACCATTGGTTAATAAGGATGCTGCTTTGGCTTATGGAAGAGCAGAATATAGCAAGGTGGGAAATCCAAGCAGAGATAGAGGAGGAAACAAGGCAGAGTCAGGTAGATGCCATGCAGCCACCCAAGAAGCAAGAGATAACAGACCACAAACCTCATGATAAAATATAAAATCAGAAATGGGTTAATTTAAGATGTAAGAGCTAGCTAGGAATACATCTGAGCCATTGGCCAGACACTGCTGTAATTAATATAGTTTTTGTGTGATTATTCAGGTCTGGGTGCTGGGAAACGAACGCACAGTCTCCATTTACAGAGAGATGATGCCGGATAAAGGGTAGACACCCAGAGAAGCACTGAGTGATGCTTCCAATGGGCTATCTTGCAGAGATAGCATAGCTTCCAACCAGAGTCGTGAGATTGTGGATCTGAGCACCAGTGAGTGGGACTGATGTATGTGTGTCGGGTGGGGGGCAGCTATACCTACATGCTGTGTATCAAGTGTGAGTGTGGGAGAAGTACTACCATGAGTGATAGTTAATACAGATCGAGTTTTCACTGTGCCTCAGGGCTTACTGCAAGAGTGTAGCATGCACATCACCATTTCCTCCTAATGCTGTGAGAAATGCTCTGCTGTCCCATCTTGAGGATAAGGATGCTAAGCTCAGATCCAACGGGCCTTTGCCAGTAGAAAGCCAGCTTACAGATGACCCCTACTTGTCTTGCACCCTAGTTCGTCACATTCTACCATGACCTCCAGACAGGGTGGCTTTTGACCAATAGCATGTACCACAAGTGATGTAATGTCACTTCTCAAGATAAGGTTGAAATGTTTGTGGCTTCTGTTATTTTTCCTTCTCTCGAAGGCTTTCTCTTGGCCCAGCAGTGTTGAGGAAGCTGCTACCAGGTTGTGAGAATGCTGAGGCAGGCTGTGAGAGGACCCACATGGCTAGGAATGGAGAGATGCAGGCAACAAAGCTATGTTGAGTCTGCTAGGAACCTCACTAAGCCTCCCAAGACTGGGACATAATGGGTCCCTGTTCCCATCCTTCAGAAAAACAAATAATAAATGATTATACCATTTACTTCTGAGTTCTAGAGATATTCCCCAGTGCTAGTAACTCACACACCAGGTACCAATTTTAGTGTGGACAGTGGGCCGTAAGAGGCCCTCTCTGAAGTCAAGTGACTGAAGGCACACATTTAGGGGTGGGGGAAGAGCAATAGAAGGCAGATTTGTGGGTAGGCTGGAGACCTGCTTAGCCACATGGTTAGGTTTCGTCAGAGCTGGGGAAAGTGGGGACCTAGATGGCAATTAGGAAACAGGACAGAACCAAACTGCCCGGGTAGAGCCAAAGCGAAAGATCTGCTGTAAGTCTCCACCAAGAGTGTGAGGAGCTGTTAGCTCTGATGAAAAACATCACTGTGCTAGCGCATCTAGCTGGTCAGTCCAGGCTGGGCCAGTCTGGTCACACGAAGGCAGAACTGTCAGATAACCAGAGGAAAATCTTTGGGCACAGCAACAACTACCATTTTACAACTCCACGAGACTGTCACTTTGAACATAGAGCTTTAGGGTCTAATGCAGTTAAATGCACTTGGAAAAAAGCCAGTAGCTGTTATTTGTAAAACCACGGGGAGTTGCTGAGATCCTCTAAAGCCAAACAGGAGAACGGTTATTTCCAGCCTTCCATGCTTGAGTCGTTGACGAGAGGATGTCAAGGAGAGACCCCCTGTCTCCGAAAACTAACTCAGCCAGAGAAAAGGCCCTGCATATTGAGAAGCTTCTTTGAATCCTTGGTGCCTAGAAACTTTCCCTGGCACTTTCCTCCCTGAAAAGGGACAGGTGGCTGTCCTCTATCTGCAAACATTCCAATAGCATTCATTAAAGGCCGGACCCTAGACCCAGTCAGGGATACCAGCCACCTGTGATCATCCATCTTGTCCTGTAGGCTGCTTTCGTTGCCAAGTATATGTCCCTCCAAAGCTCAAACACTTGAACATAAAGCCAGTGTGGGAGCAGGGAGAGGGAGGGATGTAGGGAGTGACTGCGACGTGCCCTTATCCAGAGGCTAGAGCAGTTTCCTTTGTCCTCTCCCATGAAGACACACAGAAGGAGCATGTGTGCTTTCTAGCCTCCACTGTTTAGAAAAAGCTGACCTGGGGCATTTTGGGTTAAGTATTTGGAAAGGAGGTACACAAAGAGTACAGGGACCAGCCAGCCAAGGAAACCATGGTGACTGAGCTGTGATGGGTCTTGGGTATAAAGCTTCTGGTCCAGTCCCAGACTGGTGAGTTATGCTAGTCACTTCCTTTGTGTGCCATGTCTGGTTGGCTGAAATGACCCATGAAAGATGTGTAGGATATAAACATACAGTGTGGAGGGAGGCAGTGTGTGCTGCACATACGGAATAGGAAGCTGTGAACTTCATGTCTACATCCCAGTGGTGGTAGGAAAGATGCTGTGGGAAGGTGGCATATCCTCAACTGGTTGAGGTACCACACTCTCTGCCATCAGGTGCATCAGAGGTGCCAAGTGGAAGCTCTGTATTTTATCAGCCACCGCCTAGCTACGCTACTGCATACACCCCAGAAGTTCCCAAGATTCAGACCTCCCCACTCCATTCCAGTTGTAATGAGGGCTGGGTCTTCCTCACCACCTCCTGTGTCAGCAAGTCAGTGAGAGCCCAGGGCCACTCTATGCCCACTTTGTCCCTGCTGGAAACAACCAGGCAGGAGCAGTACCTCCTTCTCTAGAGTCTCAGCAAGAGCTAAGAGATCTTGTCTCCTAACATGCAGAACCCCAAATGTCAAACTATAGTTGAAACTACTCATCCTAAAAAAAATCAGGCAACTCTCAAACAAGCCGGAACAGCTACTAGAGATGATGATGAAGTCAATTACCTTGCAGTAATTAGCTGAGTGGGGAATTTAAGAGAGAGAGTGGGTAGGGGCACCAAGCCACGAAGGGGCATGGGAGATAAGGCAAAGACAGAGCTGTGGAATCCAAGGCCTCTAAGCATGATGGGCTGTGTGTGGTGAAGTGGATTGCTGTGCAGCCAGGGCAGAGGAGCTTGAAGCCAAAGAGGATGAGGAACTCCTCCAAGTGTAGCTACGGCTTTTCTCTTCAGTTGGACTCGCTCACCTTCCCTTCAGATGCGCAGCTCAAACGTCATGTATCACCTGCTTCTCCTATGACCCATCTGTCCACCTCAGGAAGACAGTACTTCTGGCTTTGGACCAGATTCTTTCCACCGTCCAGCTCATCTCTTGCACCTGACCACCATCCTAAGTGCTCTTCTTTCAAATCCCATCGGAAATCTGGCCACTGTTGTCACCCTGCACTGTGCTGGCTTTCTCTTCCTGTCCACTACAGCCTATTTTGAAAATAGTCACTACCTGATTTATTGTCTGATAATTACCAAAGTAGAGTAATACACACTGGACCATTTTACTCTTTGGTTTAACTTTTCTGTCCATCTTGTTAATGACTCCCAATAAACTCAAAGGTAATCCTCCATGCTGGACTCTCTAGCTGGCTCCCCAGCTTCATTTTTCTTGACTGTCTTTTTCACTCTTCTACTTTTTACACTAGCATCCCTGATGGCTTCTAGCACTAGAAATGCTCCCATCTAAGGAACTTCCCCCTCTCCAGTATCTCAGGAAAACTCCCTTGCTTGCTTTTATAGATCTGCATGGCATTGCTTTCATCTTCAACCAGCCCAGGTGGAGTAGGGCTTATTCCCGTGGCCACAGCTCCACCACCACCACCTGATCTTCCATTTGGGGGGTGGTGGCCTGTCTTACCAGAATGTAAGCCTCTTCCGGATGAAGTCCCTCTGATTTATTTCCTGTGTTCTCTGTAGTCAGCTGCATAAAGCCATTCTTAATAAATACATGTGTTGGCTGTCGGCTTGCTGTATATTGCTTTTATTATATTTAGGTATGATCCTTGTATCCCTAATCGAAGATCTTTATCAAAAAGAGGTATTACATTTTGTCAAATGCTTTTTCAGCATCTAATGAAATTAAATGATCATGTTTTTTTTCTTTCAGTTTATTTATATGATGGATTACATTGATAGATTTTCATATGTTGAACCAGCCCTGCATCTCTGGGATGAAGCCTACTTGATTATAATGAATGATTTTTTTTGACGTGTTCTTGGATTCGGTTTGTCAGTATTTTATTGAGAATTTTTGCATCAATGTTTATGAGTAAGATTGGTCTGTAATTCTCTTTCTTGGTTGAGTCTTTGTGTGGTTTTGGTATCAGGGTAACTGTAGCTTCATAAAAAAAGAGTTTGGCAATGACTCTTCTGTTTCTATTATGTGGAACACATTAAGGAGTATAGGTATTAGCTCTTCTTGGAAGTTCTGGTAGAATTCTGCACTAAAACCATCTGGTCTTGAGCTTTTTTTTGGTTGGAAGGTTTTTGACAACAGCTTCAATTTCCTCACAACTTATAGGTCTATTTAAATTGTTCACCTGGTCTTAAATTATTTTGGTATATGGTATTTATCTAGTGGATTCTAGCCATAAACAAAGGACATTGAGCCTATAGTTCGCGGTCCTAGAGAAGCTAAGTAACAAGGTGAACCCAAAGAAAAACATATAGATCCTCCTGGAAATTGGAAGCAGACAAGATCGCCAGACATGGAGCATGGGGATAGGGGTGGGGGGAAGGGGACAGGGAGAGAGAGAGGGAGAAGGGGAGGTTTGGGGAAAGCTTGGGGGAGTGTGATGGTTGAGATGGTAGAAGGATGGATATGGGAGCAGAGAAGTAGATATCTTAATTAAGGGAGGCATCGTGGGGTTGGCAAGAGGCTTGACTCTAGAGGGGTTCCCAGGTGTCCAGAGGGATGTCCCCAGCTAGGACCCTGGGCAGTGGAGGAGAGGGTGCCTGAACTGGCCTTGTCCCTTAGTCAAACTGATGACTATCTTGAATATCACCATAGAACCTTTGTCCGGCGACAGATGGAGATAGAGACAGAGACCCACATGGGAGTACTGGACTGAGCTCCCAAGGTCCAGTTGAAGAGCAGAAGGAGGGAGAATATGACCAAAGATGTCAGGATCACGAGGGGTTGGTCCACCCACTGAGACAGTGTGCCTGAACAAATGGGAGCTCACCAAATCCAGCTGGACTGGGACTGAACAAGCATGGGATCAAACTGGACCCTCTGAATGTGGCTCACTATTGAGGCAGACTGAGACGCCAATGATAATGGCACTGGGATTTGTCTCTACTGCATGTACTGCCTTTTTGGATCCTATTCTATTTGGATGCACATCTTCCTAAGCCTGGATGGAGGGGGGAAGGCCTTGAACTTCCCCAGGGCAGGGTACTCAGCCCTCTTTTAGGACTGGAGGGGGAGGAAAGGAGAGTGAGTAGGGGAGTGGGAGGGAAGGGGGAAGAGGGGAGGAAGTAGTAATTTTGATTGGTATTATTTATAAAGTAATAAAAATTATCAGAAAAAATAATTTTTAGCACAATCTATAGCTATGCTATTATGATATAACCTCTAAGACAGATTCAGTTAAAAGAATCTGGATATATTATTTTAAAATTATGTGCACATGAAAAAAGTATATATTGCATACTAAAAAAAAATAAATACACAGGTTTAATGAAGGTGGTTGAACACCGGGCCAGAATTTAGGTATCAAAAGTGCATTCAGGGTGACAGGACAGAGTTGAGCTGGAGGCTCACAGCACAGGGATTCAGTTGCGTCGGCAAGTAAGAAGGGGTCAGTCTATCATTGGCTGCTCACAGCCTAGGCTTTCTCCTTGTGTAAATGGGCTAAAGGGCATCCTGAGCTGCATGACCTTCCCAAGCCTGGTCCCAGACTGTAGCTCTCACCCTCTTCCACAAGCAGCCTTCCGGCTGCCGGCCTCTGCTGTGTATTCTCAAGCACACACCTTGCACATCACAGCCAGAAGATGGGAAATGCACATTTGATATATATAAAGGTCAGAACTTCAGTAGACGACAACTATGTTTTTAGGATGCATACTAAAAAGATAAGAGAAAGCTAAGTTATTCTGTGTTTACAAAATGTCCTGAACCTAAGAAGCTGTAAAAAGTCTGTGGCTCGAGGAAACGTCTGAGAGAAGGAAGCAACACCCCAACAATGTGTGAGACTGCGCGGAGATTCCAAGATCAGGAAGCATACTGCCATCACTTCCCACATACATAAACACAGGCTTCCGGGGTGCATGGAATTAAAATCACAACACACTAGCAACGGATTACAGGGGGAGAACAGAGTAACACTATACACGGAGACCTTGACCTATAACTATGTTCCATTTCAAATCACAGGGAGGCACTTCCACTCTGTCCCACACACCGCTCCACTTCCCCCCACAGAAGCCTTCATAACTAACCCGGGACAGGCCAGGCCTCTTTTGCCTAACATTCACATTTATTGAGCCATAACTGAGACAAATAAATCACTCTCGTATCTGCCGTCTGTGTAGATTCTTCACTTCCTGTGGGGAGCAACATCCATAACAGGACTCTCAAGTATGCAAACGTCACAGCGGTGAAAAAATAACTAGATTTGTGGTCTTTGTCTATATTAAAATGTCAGAGATTTGGATGGGGGAGACTTTATTAGCTACAATACAAATCATTCTTCTTATTTAGAGACAACAAAACTTTCTTTAAAAAGAAAAAAAGACTTTCTAAATTGAAAGATGTTTCATAAAAACATTCCAAAAACACAAGTTAGGGACAAAACAATAATCAACTGATGACTGTCAAGTTCCCACGTGGACTCATTCACTAGGTAGGCACGACGGTGAGGTGACTGTCCCTAAGCAACCCGTAACAGAGCAGTTCCTGAAAAAGAGGAAAATGAAATATATTTGTAAACATCAACAAGGCAGCGATGATGAGATCTGTGCCAAATGGTGAATTTTGGGCATCAGAAGCATGCAAGCAGATATTCAGGACACACAGGACACGTATAAGAAGCTGTGTGGCTTCAGTGAGGGCAGAAAACATTTGTGCCTGTGAAGACCATAGAAGGACACGCAGCATGGTGCCGATCAAGCTTGGTGCACCATGGCACTCAGGGCTGAATACCAGAATGGTGAAGCCTGTGTCACACGGCTGTTGGACCAAACAGTGATATTCCCATGGTTCCTCCCTGGCACCATCCTTGCATCCTTGGTAAATAAGAGACTGAACTACTGGGTGTTCAAATACCCTTTTAATTAATTAACACCAGACTACTTCTTTCCATGTATTCTCCATGGAAAAACTGTCAGTTCAAAAGCCAGATGACACTTAGGAGAAGCAGCCCTAGTGCAGCAGCACCAGTGTAGGACCGTGTCCATCCACACAGCCTATGCTAGGGGACAACGCAGCCTCACTCACAGCTTGCTGAGCCTTAACACCTTTGCTGTCTTTCTAAAGCATCTTGTTCCATGTGTCTCCTGGCAACCCCATATTCCAGCAATTGCTAGTAAGTTCCCAAACACACAAGTAAGTCCACGCAGCCAAGACCTACACTGCTTCCCAGCTTTGCCAGCCTGTCCGCTCTAGTGTTTCTCTCATCTCCACCTACTTGGGTGACGGTGTTTCACAACCCATTTCAGCTTCAACTGCTATCCCCTTCACAGACCTAGCTACACTGCTTCCACTCTGTTATCACCTCTGCTGCCATTGAGTCTTTTATTCCTACACAGTACCAAACATACAGCAAGCATGTTGGGGATGCCTGCATACCATGCCACTACTGCATGGAAGAATCAGATGCAAACTGTTTTTCTAAGCATTAATATATAGAGTTCAAACACTTTTAATATGGCAGGTGTCACGACCTTTAAACCGAGACAGTTCCTTGGATAACTTTTAAAGGCTTGATGTTTATAAAATGTAAAGTTCTTAAGCCTGACTGGGAGCTTACTGCGGGGTGAAGAACAACCCACACAAGGAAGCTCAAAATTGGTCCTGGATTGAGTGTTGTCAACTGGTAATCTCTTGACAAAAATAGGCTCTTTTGGCTACAGATGAGAGAGGGAGGTCCTTGGGAGGCTGGCAGGATTCAAAGAAGACAGGAAGATGGGAAAAGACACTATGAAGGCTGTTTTCTCCAAGAGGTCCAGGGCTCCAGGAGAGAGGCCCTTTACTAGCACGGTGTGAAGCTTGTGGTTTAACTGGCTGGCCCTTGCAAAGGTAACTGCTAAAGTAAGCAGACTCCTGGAAGAACTGAACACATATCTGAAGATGGGAAAGGATTTCACCCCTCCTGGGCACCCCAGACTGTCTACGCTGAACTCAGTACCTCTGACTCTCCTTGCTCATTCGCACACCCCAGGTCCACCATGTGCCAGGTGCTGTGAACACAGCAGCAGCTGCTCACCATTTAGCCTGCCCCTTTAAGTCAGTGTGAGCTAGAAACGAGGAGCTGTGATGGGCAGCAGATAGGTGAATCCAGCCAAGACTGGTAGTCAAGTCTCTCTTACACACACACACATACACACACACACACACACACACACACACACACGGACACATTACAACCTGTTTATAAAGTTGTAAGAGAAGACCAAAGAAATCCTGATCCATTTTTTTCCTAAACTATGTGACATGAAGCCACTTCATTCTCTTTCCTTTGACTGCTTAATCATTCACAACCTACAATACATAAGCTCTGCACTGAAGAAATGTTTTGATGGTAGAGAGAAGGGCAGATACTTAGAGAACATCTGTGTCAGAATTCACTATGTTCTAAGAGTCTTTGAGTGGGGACTGGGTACAGAGATACTGACTGGCCAGGGAGGAAGGATGCCTGTGTGTGGTATGCTTCAAGTCCCACAGAAAGTGATGGAGAAGTGCAAGATTAGAGCTGGGCCACTGGAGCAAGGGGACATGATACTGGGCAGAGAATGGGGCAGACAGGAGTGTCACAGTGGTGAGGGTGTGCAGCACAGCAAGGCTTTGTGCTGTGGGCAGGAGGGCGGCAGAAGAGACAGCAGCAAGCCCATGCAGGGCCCCACTCATGGCTGAGGAGTCACTCAAAGAGTTAAAGGTAATTCCGTCGGGGTGCTGACCCCTGGAGGAGGTGGAGCTGGCAGTGGGATGGGCTCTGGGAACTAGGAGTCCTCTGGGGATCAGTGTTGTCTGCAAGTGACTGTAACTTCCCATTAGATAAAGCGGGTGCAATGAGGATGGAAACCTGCTTTACCCTTTCCCCACCCAGGGGCAGAGAGGCAGGATATATGAGCCAGTTTAAAGCTAATGACGAGCTCTCTCCTTCCCGTCCCTACAGAACACTGTGTGGGAAACATAAGCCTCATTTTATGCTCAACAGATATCTGAAATCAGTAGCACAGAGAGTAGGATTTCTGACTACAGTTTTAAGTCACTGGTTCTCTGTACACCATGATGTGTACCTCTGTGTAATTTTGAGCTAAACTGAGAACTAGACTCTCTGTACTGCAATTATTTCCATGACATTCCCCCGACCACCACCCAGGGGGACCTCAGGTAGCACGGTTCTCTATATGCTGGGTGATTAAACCCATCCCGTCTTAGGCTGTGTTGAGTCAGAGACGAGGTGGAGATGTCAGGGCACCTGGGTTCTCTGCACTCGTTGGGGCTCTAGGAGCTCTGCACTGAGTTCTGGATGGAGTTTAGTGCCTGAGGTGTGGTCTCCGGAGGCACAGACGGTAAGGTGAAAGGAGACCCTGCATAGGCATCACATCCCTCAAGATCACCCTGCCAAGATCCTCTCTCACTCCCTCTTGTCAGCTAACACAACTGACGTTTCCTTCCAGGGTCACATTTTCTTATGTAAATGTACCCAGCACTAGGTGAGAGTAAGGACCTTTAACCTTGCTTTGGCCACGTTTCTATCTGCACAGCCACACAAAGGCAGTTATCTCAGCCACGCTCATTTCACAGGCGGGGACCCTACAGTTGAGCGGAGCTGAGCCATTTCACCCAAGGGTACCACATTGGGTGACGAGTGCTCCCACACCAGTCCTGTGACGACATAGTCTTTCATCTAACCCTAAGCCCCTGTTGGTAAGTTCTTCTCTCTAACCACCCTGCCTGGGTTTTGCATCCCTCTTCCAGCATGTAAAAAGCACCTTACATGTACCTGCAGCCAGGCTGGTTGGTACTTTGCTTGCTGTTTTCCACAGCAGGGTGTGGTGCCCACAAGGGAAGGAACTGCCTTCATCTCCGTATCTTTTCTGCCTGTAGTCAAACAGACGCTCTGAAGTTATTACCCTAAATGAATACTAAATATGATTTGACTTGGAACACCTGGAGTACATGATATTTAGGACCTAAAGAAAAATCAATATATCTTCTTATGCATGAACGTGGGGGCAGAGATAAGATAATCACGATGTCTGGATGATACCCAGCAGGACATAAGGTAGCATACAGCTCCTCCTTGTAACACGCCTTCACCATGAAGACACCAGTGTAACATGGAGACTGGAAAAAGGAGTGTTTTGAAACTCAAAGGGTCTAGATCAGATTCAAATCTTGCTTCACCAGCTACAAGGACCTGCAGCTGACATAATGACCTCATTGCCTGAAGCTTCAGTTGTTTCCTTTATAAAACACAGATGACAATGCTTATGGTAATTATAATTTAATGAAACCGTTTAAATGAAGGCACATGCTTGGCAACTGTCACAGCTTAACCAGTATGTGATGACATCCAGACTGAAATGAAGTAACAGAGGGCAAGGGATGACAGTCTACTTCACAGCAGAGGGGGCATGGGCTGAGTTCAGAGGATGATGGCCTACCCAGAAGCAGAGAAGACGACGAGTTCAGAGGGCAGAGGACGATGGTTTAGTTAGCAGCAGAGGGGACGTGGCTGAGTCCTGAAGGTTGGGGTTGGTCCCCATGTGTAAAAGAGCAGGGAATACTGACTCACCAACACAGGTGGATTTCAAATTACTTTAATGTAGAGTCCTGGATCTTTTAAACTACTATATTCCCACTACCTAATCTCTATCTAGCACAGAACTCCATGTCCTCATGTAAGAAAACAGATGGACTCCAGGAAGAGACAGGCCAGGAGCAGAGGAGCAGAAGAAGAGAGCAACCTAATGTGGGGGCACTACAGGGGGAAGTCAGGATTGGGAACCGGTGGCCAGGCAGTGAAACGTCCTGCATTGGCAATGTTTAACCCTATCTGCCAGACTGCACGGAGAACTGCCTAGGAGGAGAGTACAGCCTGCTGCCCGTAGGAAAGTCTTCAAATAGTTCAGGATGGTTCTGACGAATCGAGTTTATCCACCGAGAGACCCAAGCTGAGAGCAGACTACTGAGGAAGTGATGGAATGGAGAAGGTGAGCCTGTTCAGAGGAGGTGGGTCCCTGGGTGTGTGTTCACCCAGGGACGGTGTCTGCTCCTTCCTGTTCCTGCAATGATGGATGACAGCTTCTGTGGCCAGGAGCTCCCTTTAAGCCACAGGTCACAATGTAGCAGTCACAGCAGTCACATAAGAGCACTCCCATTCCAGGGTGCTCCTAGTCTTGGAGTCATCCCCTTTCACAGTATGATGAGGCCATGGACTGTGCAAGAATGAAATACAAATACGATTCTATGATTCCTGGCCATTAGACTAGAAGACCACCCTCTGTCTATGCACAGTCCTGATTTAAGAAGCCTATGTGAGGACTGAGTTACTCTTGACTCAGGATGGGGTCTGAGCCACTGAGTGTAAGTACTCTTCAGAGGCTGGCAGAAGGGCCTGGTATTCCTGGAGCCTGTACAATGGACCGCAACCTGGCCAACATCTTGATTGGAGCCCAGTGTCACAGATTTGACACACAGAATTCTATGATAACAAACTATTTACTGTGTAGACCATGAAAAAGAAAAGTCCATATTTATACTCATTTGATAGAGTAATCACTAAACAAGAACAAAAATACTATTTGAGAAGAAAACAACCTAAAAGCTCTGATACTAAGATATGTCACCCGCCCCCCTTTTGTAGGAAAACAAGCAAAAATCAAGCAAATGACAAACTCAATGAACTTCACAATTTTCCTCTATTAGAAGAGATTTGATTTCTTTCTCTGGGCAATTTAAGTGTTTCAGTTAATTCTGACTATGAAGAAAAGAAAAGTTTCTATGTTTCACCTTTATATTACATACGTGAATTCGATCGTGACCACCGAGCTTCAGGTGACTGTTTCACGGTCAGGACAAACAATGCCTACAGCATCACTCACTGAAAGTTACAGAACTCTAAGTACGACAGCGTGGCCTCATCTCCTTGGCACTGTCGGGAAGAGACGCTTGCCCAGATGTGCACAGCTGAGTGGCAGCGTTCAAATATAAACACTTGAGAAGATCCAACCAGGATGGCGGAACACACATGCAGTGAGTTCTAGGGGCAGTCAGGGTCACAGAGTGACAGCGAATCTCAAAACCAAACAAACAAGCCAACTACCAAAACCGACAGTAACATCCCCAAATATCGCACCCCAAAAGAGAAGTCTTAGAAAGATCATGTGGGCCAGGACATATGTGGTGGTTGCTATCTACAAAACGAGATCTAATTAATGATACCTTCCTACTTTTACAGATATTTGCTTCACAGATCTCCAGGTTTAAGAAAGGAAGGGAGGGAGGGAGGGAGGGAGGGAGGGAGGGAGGGAGGGAGGGAGGGAGGGAGGGAGGGAAGAAGAAAGAGAAAGAAATTAATTCTACAAAACACCTGCTTTAATATTTATTTTATAAAAGTCCTAATTTTCAAAAGTGAGAAGCACATAACACTGTTCTACAAGACCAGGTTATTATTTTGAAAAACTGCTTGTACACTTCTGTAAGTTCTTGCATTCACATATATGTATAAAAATCAGGGCTTCACATTAATCATTCAGTCTGGCAAACTGCTCTCTTTAACGTAAAAATTTAGAAACCCTTGCGGATAATTATTATTACTGACGAGACTGCTCTATTTTCATTGGAAACAATGAACCCAGGTGCTGACACCCAGCCAAGCCTCCAGTGTCCAGCTCCAGACCCACTCACACTGCAGAGTCTTCATGCAGAGGACCTTGGCTATGGTCACCTGTGAAGCAGTGGGGGGGGCACCTTGCTCCACCCCACCGCATCAGCAAGAACAGGCTGACATCTCAGCAACTCAGATCTGGGACAAGTGGTGCCTACCTTTGTCTGCTCTAAGTCACAGGGAGCTCCTCTGACAGTCCAGGGTGGTCAACATTCCTAACAAAAGAAGAAATCTATTTACTCAAAAGAAATGGATGGAAACCCCCCAAAATAAAGACAAATATTTTACATAATCTACAATTAAAACTTAAGCCAAATGATTAACGAATAACTTTATTAAACCCTTGTCAGTTTTAAGAACGCCCTCAATGACTAACCAAAAGATGTATTACACACAACTAGTTATGAGGTTTTACAGTTGTTTAATAGGGAAGAATTGGCCCCAATTAAACTGGCTAAACTAAGGCTTTTTAGATTACTAAAACAAATTAAACTTTTTAAAATGAGAATTTAGGTGATCTTAAAACCTTTCTAAAATGGATAATGAAACTGGCTAAGTTGTAACCTCCCTGGTTTTATTAGTTATATTAAGATAAATTAAGTGAGATTAAAATCTTATTTGATTTATTTACCTTTGAAAATGAAGACCGTTTAAGGGTTACACATCCTCAGCCTTGGCGAGCGCGACCTCAATTAGTCAAGTCAGACTGTCTTTAAAAGCTTTGTGCTTATGCTTCCAGCATGGAGCGAGGTGTTCATTAAGGTACCAAAAGTCTCATAAAAAATCCAAAGTTGCACTAGTGAAAAAACGCTCGACAAGATGAAAACTGATCACATCCTTTTCAGAAAATCCAGTAGTTATTTTAAAACCAGTTTTAAAACCAGATTGGGTCTGCGTGGGTTTAACGTGCCACTCGAGCAGCTCGATACCGTGTGGACTCTTTAGACCGCATTTGAACCTATGGTGAGTATATCATGGCACATTTAATTTTATACCACTTTTAAAATAAGCTGTACAGTATTTAGTGTGACAAGCATCGCTAGAGGAACCCTTTCCCTGTTTACAGCTATTTATGAAGGCCTTTTTAAATAGAAAGACATGAAATCGTTAGCTCACACACACGAAATTTCTTTCAAAAGTTTATTTAGTATCAAGCAAGAGGAGACTTTGCTTAACACTACAGAACATTTCAAGACTCGAGTTACAAAAGAATACCACATTGTTTGCACTTGTAATTGGCTCCCTTTTTACGCAAGTTGGCAAGAAAAAAAAAAACTAGCATATGGCTGAAAGATAAAATAACTAAATTCTATGGAAACCTTTAAAATGAAAGGTGAGGCTTATGTTAAAAGAATGGATTAACATATTTAGTAAACCTAGCTTTTTGTTTAACACTAGTTAATCAAAGTTATTTTTTCCTTTTCATGACCTAGTTTTCATATACAGACTGCAAATAACAAAATTTTACATGTCCTTCTTCTCCCTGCCAAGTGGATGCTTCAACAAAGTGGTTTTAAATTCCATCCATTCAGATTTTAAGCATTTTGATTTATTTAAAAAGGGATTGTTCATAGAAAAAAATTACTTTGAACAGTATACAGGACGGTGGAGATTGGCTATTTCACAACATCAGACAGTACAATCAGTATCTGCCATATGGCTGGTCTCTGTAGACGCCCTTCGCCGTCCTCGCTGAAGGCGCCTTATGTCTTGAGTTAGTCCATTCTTCTTGCCCTAAAATCAGGAAGATGAATCACAATTAGGCCATTGTCATGGGGTCCCAGTAGCTCCATCCGTCAGAACCAGTGGTAAATGTCATACTGGAGATACGTGTCTCTGATGTACTAATAAAAGAAGCACAAGGGGATTTACTTTAAAATATTATAAACACAGTACAGAATGATTGTGTCACGGGTGACATGATCACCTTGAGAAGAGAGTGACCTTTGTGCTGGAAGCAGCCACTAACTGCAAGAATTTCCTCACAGAGCAAATCAACAGCTTTAGACAAAACTCTAAGAGAATGGACAAGGACTATTCTAATTTCTTCCAACAGTAAAGAAAACGAAAAAGAACACAGATATTTTGGGATAAGAAAAAGGAAGAACTGAGATCAAAGTGGGAAAGGCAGATGGAGAAAAGAAAAATCTCTGTCTTGACAGGTTCTGCACAGAGAGACTGAAGGAAGCATACTGGTGGGGACGTCGCAGTGACACCATGTCATGAAGAGCACACATGGACAGCGCTTGCTAACCTCAGACATCCAATCACCTTTACCCCCGAAAGTCAACAGTGTCCGGTGTCACGACTTTTATTTATCCCCAGGTCTCAGAAAGCAAATAAATAGTTAAGTTCTTGCTGTAACACAAAGCAATCAAAAAGCCATGTGTCCTCAGAGACCAATTTAAAAAGCTGGGAGAGAAAAATGCTTAAAATGACCTCTTCTGATACAAACACGCAATCAATGCCATTCTCTTTGGCTAACTTGCACGGATTTCAGTAGGCAGCACTTGCCAAGTCAATGCATGTCTCCTAAATGTTTATTATGAATAATTACCCCCCAAAAAAGAAAGAGGAAAAAAAAAAGACTAAACCAAAGAGAAAAAAAAAAAAACCCAGCCCCTGGACGGTGATACATCAAAATGCACTTCAAGGTAACACCAGAAAAAGGGTTTTCAGCTAAGTTCAGGAAATGTTGCAGAGCTGACTTCCCAGGATCCCCACTCACTGGAAGAGGACACTAGGCATTCTTGGAGATTTGCTACCAATAGAGGCTTCTTGTTCCCTGATCTCTCTGCCCTGTAGCAAAGGCACTTCTTACTATCATTTTGTCGCTACCGTCACCTCTGGTAATTAAACCTGTAATCCTTCAGGCTTATTGAGGCTCATGGATTCCCCAGCACCTTAATGGTCTCTGCAGAACTAAGAGGAGTTACCTCCTAAAGAGCCCAACAACCCTTGTGTCTCCTCCATGGCTCGGCTTTTGTAACCTTTATGAAAGGACTCTTAGGATGATTTTTCTCAGGTCTTGAGGTGGGGAGAAGAATTAAAATGTAAAGATGGGAGAAGGACAAGTGTGAGAGGTGCAGTGAAAATGGCTTTCTTTATTTCCTTTACTGTCAAGGAACAGAGATAGTTCAGGTGTCTGCAGTTTGGCAACCTACTCTGTTAAAGCAGTGAGAAGGTCAGCACTGGCCATCAACCCAAACAAAACACCTAGGCCTGGGATCTGAACTCATGTACTGGAACACACTCTTCAGTTGCCTTTAAGTACCACATTTAACTATTAAAGGGGCCTCTGACAATAGCAGGGTATATACAGATGAATCAAGAGGGGGTTCACACACAAAATAAATTCCTCATGAAAACAAGCATGGATCTCCCTTCCAATAAGGACTTTTAAGGTTTGTCCGTGCCCACTTGTCCTCTCTCTCTGTGATTATTATGGCCACTCACTCACCATAGGAATCATAAGCCTCCTCACCGAGTCCATGCCCGTAATCATAGTAATCAGCTCCGCTGCACGAACAAAAGAAAACACTGTTAGCACAAGAAGTTTCTGCTGTGGGGCTAAATCACACCCAGTGCAGTACTCAAAACTAGATAAACTAAAAATAGAAATGGCTAAAGTGGAATTAATTCCTCCTGAGATGACAGAATGCTGAGAAAAGACAGACTTTTTGACTATCAAAGGCTCTTAACTCCTGAGTCTGTCATTCAAATCACAATTGGGGAAAGGCTGGGGTCCTCACCAGGTGGGCTCACACCAGGTGCTGTGGGAGATGGGCAGGAAGCAGGGAACACCATTTCTTTTCAAAAAACAGAGGTGGTTTCTTTGATTCTTTCAAATGTGTCACAAAACTCAGCACCGTGACAGTTGTGGGCACTTTACTCATCCACTAAACAGCAGGCCCGCCAGAGTCTGCTCTTCATCAGCATCACCATGCTCCATCAGAGTGGCAAACCTCACACCTGGGCGCCTGGAGTTACAGGGTCTTTTCAATGGATAGGCAAGTCTAGGTTCTAATCTACCATTCCCAAGACAGCAAGGAGAGCCTGCTGTTGCTACCCCTTAGCAAATACTATAAAAATAGGCTTCATCTTCATATCACATTTGAATTGTATGTGGTTCTGTTTTGTTTTTACAAATAGAAGTTTGGTTACTAAGCTACAAGTGTTCTGTATATCCGAGGAAGAGGGTCCATTTACCCCCCTTAGGCTTCCTTTGCCAGCAATTTTATAAGAAACAAGCATCCTTATTATATCAAGGTCCAACAACCAAACATGAAGCTTCCAAGCACAATGGAAGCCAGCGTGCATTTCACACCTCGAGAAACATGGTGTCTTTTGCCATGTGCTTTGGGGCCAAGGTAGAAGAGTTGTCACACCACGTTACAGGGGAGGATGGCTAGGGAACCAGCCTATTATCTCACTGGCAACAGCAGAGCTCAGACCCCAACTACAGGCTACACCCCACCCCACTCCTTAACCCTCACCCCATGTTTCCTTTTTTGTGTAAAATAGACCTAAGACCAAACAATCCAAAGGCACCCTAAAATCAGATGGCTCCCCTGGACCCTCAGCAATAAAGTGCTGTTCCACTGGGACAAGGCTTCATGTGACTACCCCTTCAGCTGGAGGTGCTTTCAGTCTCTCCTTCAAGCTGCTTTCTACTCAAACTTCAGCCTACATGTTACCTTCACAGAAATTCTCTCATTCAGAGTCAGGCTGTCTCCATCCTAGTCTATCGTCATCATTTTTCATCCTGGCCTGTATCAGAGGTTTCCACAGCAGGCATGGAAGAACCAGGGTGTGGCCAATGGTACACACACACACACACACACACACACACACACACACACACACACACACTCCCTGTGCCCCAGATAGAGGGTGCAATGCTGCATAATGTTCTGAAGGACCAGGAAGATGGAGGTGAAGGTTGGCTGAGGAGAAGGAGCAGAGTAAGCAAAGCATAAAAGAAGGGAAGAAGATGAGAAATCCAAGTGTTTTCAAGAGTCTTTAAATAGAATGACCAAGTTCTAATAACATCATGGGCCAGAATGACCATCAGGATAAGTCTTCTCTAAGTGCACAATACAGGATATATACCCTGTAAACCTGGGCTAACCACATTCTTACAAATCAGCTAAACACAGCTGAACACGCTTGCTCCAAAGTGAATCCTCTATAATCGAGGCTCTAGAACATGCTGTGCTGGAGAACATAGGTAGCCTGTCAGAATGGAGGCAGGCAATCCCACAAAACTGAGAAGGAAGGGGAGTCAAGAGTGGACCTATGACAACCTGGCCAGATGGCTTAACTACCTAGACTGGCAGTTTCTCTTGGGTACAATCCCACCTGATCTAAAAATCTGCTTTTACTGTTTTAGGACAATGAGGCTCACAGAAGCTGAGGGGCACTGCACCTCCACCTAAGGCTCGGCTACCATGCACAGGACACAGGCTGTGCATTCCTTAGCTGATCACATTTCCCTGGAACTCCTCACACTCAGCACAGAAGTCATGGTTCGCAGGGACGGTGGTGGTTTGAAAGAAAATGGTCCCCAAAGAAAGTGTCACTATTAGGAGATGTGGCCTGCTGGAGTAGGTGTGGCTTTGTTGGAAGAAGTGTGTCACTCCAGGGGTGGACTTTGAAGTCTCCTAAGCTCAAGCTATGACCAGCGTCACAGTTCACTTCCTGTTGCCTATGGATCAAAATGTAGAACTCTTAGTTCCCTCTCCAGTACTATGTCTGTCTGCATGCCACAATGTAAGCCAGTCCAGTTAAAAGGTTTCCTTTATAAGAGCTGCCATGGTCAGGATGTCTCTTCACAGCAACAGAAATCCTAACACAAGGACCATGCTATGTGGACACAGTAACTGCCCACAGCATTGTTTTTCTCTGGTTTCTGGTCTCTCTTCCTCTCCTGTAGGTCTGACTCTCCTCTAGGCACAACGAACCCTTACAGTGAGAAGAACTAACTGGAAAAAAGTGATAGACTTCCATAATCAGAAGGAAATAAACCCAACATCAAGAAACAAAACCAACAAGGCTTCTCTCTACAACACACTGTGCTGTAGAATAAGGAAGAGTTTTAAAATACAATAGCTCTCCTTTTAATGACAGAAACTCAGACTCAGGCAAAGGTTTAGAGGCAAAGCTGAACACCAACCAGTCAAGACACCTGTGTCTGCTCCTGTCTTCAGGGTCTTTGGTGAAGTCACTCCATGTGTAGGGCCCAAGTGACAGCTCAGTTGGGCTGGCTTGATGTTGCCCTCACTCCAGTGTTCTCCAAGGCTCAGCCACAGAATCTGACTCCAAATAAGTCAAAGTACCGTCTAATTAGCAAATAAACTGACTAATAATGCTTTCAAGAAACTAAATTAAAGGAACCTTAATTTTCTTTTCCAAAGTCAGAAGTAACATTACAATGGTTTCTCAGACAATTAAAACTAGAAGGTTCTTGAGAATTGTACCAGTTGCACAGACCAGTCCAGATTATTTCAGAGCTAAGATGACAGACCTCGAGACTAATAAACACAAGAGTGTAACAACAGCCTCAACGACGAAATGACATCATTGGTAATGAACAGCCACTCGGGCTGGACATTTATCTCTGAAGAGCACTCACACAATTCAATTCAGCATGTAGTGGGGTCCCGAATATTTTCCAATCAACAGGAAGATAAAAGGCAACATAGTTTGGCCTAGCCTTGGTTAGGCGATAAGACAATCTTAGTTTTGACAAGTGAAAACTTTCAATTGACATTTGCTATCATTTCCCCCAGTTTCTGATTATTTATTGCGAGACTGTCATCAAGTGTGGAGCGGGAGCAGCTGCGCCCCGTTCTCCCGCCTGTCAGCTGCATCTAGACTGCTTTCGCCACATTTCATTCGTATACCTCAAATGTCTATTAGCCAAAGATGTGGCCTGTTTCCCAAGATAAACCAAAGCCAAGACATGGCAGAGGAGAAACAAACACTAAGTAAACTCCATTTATGAGCACAACTTAAAAAATTAATAGAAACAAACAATGCCTCCCCCCCTCAAACATAAAGCTGAACAGTACACACTCCATTAGAAAAGACTGGGTTACCGCCTCCCCTGCTAAGAGCTTAGGAGCAGGCTTTTCCTGGTCACCTCACTAGACCTCTACACTCCTGCCCCCAAGGATGTGATCACAGAAAGTCCCAAAGCTCAGCAAAATTCCTGCCTGGAGAAGAGTCAGTAAGCGGATGGTCCAGTTCACAAAAGCTTGATTCTATTATGCTCCCTTCCTTTCTTCAGTTTACTAGGAATGAGCTCACTCATTCTTAAAACCTGTCAAAACACTGGCTCTCAACCTTCCTTATGCTGTGACCTTTTAATACAATTCTTCATGTTGTGGTGACTCCCATTCATAAGATTATTTCATTGCTCTACTTACTTTTTAACTGTAATTTTGCTATTGCTAAGCATTGTGATGTAAATATCTGATCTATGACCCGGGGGGGTCACAACCCACAGTTGAGAACCATCACTCTAAGTAGTCCTCTCCCTAAGCAGGGAACACAAGCAGGCAGTCTCTTCACTAGCCCTCTGTCCCCCAACACATATGCACAGCCACGGCACTGTGCTTGTCCCCCAAGCAGTTTCCCAATTCTGAGGCCTGCTGGATTCAGGGTGTGTACAGTTCCAGAGGTCTCCGTCCTCTGGCCTCTTCTTGTCTCTTAATTAATCACCTCATTGGAATGCCTGGGGATCACATCATTGAGACACAAAATATCTCTATAAACCCTCTTTCTGTGGCTTCCTCTCTTAGTTTCTGGTAGGACAAAGCAAAGTCTTTTAAGCCCATGCCCCATGCCGGCATGCCTGTCCCCTCAAGCAAGTAGCTCTGTGGAGGGCAAGGTGGCTCCTGGCTCTTTTCCATCCCTGGTGTCACCTTGACCTTTAGCCTGACAATCCCTCCGACTGTCGGGTTAGAGCATTTGAATTCAGATGCCAGCCTCTTTTTTCTTATTTACCTAAGCAAATCCCTTGGTGATTTTATATAGTCTCTTTAAATAAAATCTACACATCCAAGTCTCTCAAATTTACATAATCTTTTAAGGTGTTTCTTCTAAGATTTAGATTCATGTGCCAACTGCCTTTTATCATCTAAACTTCATATCACATCAGCCTTCAGAACTCATCTCTCAACCTGCCCCATTCAAGAACCACTACTTCTTAACCAGAACGAATCGATCTAGTGTGCTGAGAACAAAGTCTGCATTCTCGTGTGTGGCTCCACACCTTTATCAAGTCTGCTGGACCATTCCAGTAAGGGCTGCAGAAGACTGCTGCCATCACCTCGCCATGGTAACTCTGCTCCTCACCTCACTCGGCTGCACAGCACAGCAGCTGACAGGGACAACTTCTTCCCCATTTCTTCTCAGTTAAGTGAGAAGGCAAGACCGACATAAAAGGGATGTGTGAGTTTTATTCAGTGATATGGCTCAGCTGCCCTCAGAATAATGTCCAAACCACAGAAGGTATAACTCACTAGATTTTAGCTTAATACACTGAATGAGTGAGTGAGGGAATGAATGAACACAACAGTTGCAAAAACTATGTACCCAGGCAATCTGAAGAGATGCGATGTCACTAATAGGTAATGCTGACCAAGAGGCATCTCCTCCTGCAGTTCTAAAGGAATAAGATGAAAAGGTTCAAAGTCTGTTACGTCTTAAATGCAGAAGCATCCTGACAAAATAAAATTAGATCCTAAACCTGAGCAGAATCATGTATTCAACAAACACAACAGGATCTTTCTCTGTGTGAGACACTGAGCTGAAAATGCAGACATGGGAACAAGGTGCTGCATCCACTCCCGAGAAGTCCATGCAGATGGGCACGTGCCGGGCAGCAGCACTGGCGTATGGACGCCCAACGCAGCCTTGTCTTGTGAGGTGGGAAGAAAAGATCAGCCAACACGGATGTCTGCGCAGAGCTGAGTGACAATAGAGGATACAAGAGGAAGAGGTGAATGGAGTCGGACTAAGAAGTAGTTCTTGGATTCTTGAAGGAAAATGGCTTAGTTCACTACTATTAAAGAAGAATCTGGTGGCTAATAAATAATTATATACTTAATTTATAATCATATTTTAATATCATATATCAGACATTCCACATATCAAATGGTGTTTCACAAACCTATTAAATAGCTAATATTAATTCCTGTTTGTTAACCAAAAGTGAAGCTGTCTGAGGTCAGCCTAACTGTGCAAGAATGACCAGCAGAAGAAAGGCTGGAAAGTCGGTCGGTACATCCCTCACATCTGCAAAGTTACGGGGTCTGGAATTCATCCTTCGGACAGCAGTGCCACACAGCCTGCTTACTGCTAACCGTTTGTCACCTCCGCTCTGTATCCCTCGGCATACGACTGCTACAAACCTGCCTCTCTGGCAGCTGCTGTCCTTCAAAGTGAGAGGAAAACTATCTGCTTTGTTTTTAGAAGTCTTTCTTCTTTCTAAAAATTCTTGCTCCTGTCTTGGTTTCTTTTCCTGTGTTTCTATGATGAAATATATTGACAATATATAAAAGCAATTTAAGTGAGAAAGGGTTTATGTGGCTTATAGTTCAGGGTGTATGGTTCATCATGGCAGCAAGGTCAGGGCAGTCAGGGGACAGCGAGAGCGTACTGGGTTGGTTCCCTTTGTGCATTTAATAGTCTTGGGTCCCCTGTCCATAGTTAATTAAAATGGATCTTCCCATATCACTTAACATAATCAAAATAAACCCCACAAGTGTGCCCAGAGAGGTCCAATTCCCAGGCAATTACTGTCAAGAGGCAACACTACACCTCCCTTATGTGTGTTGCCCACGCTGATAATCCTGTCAGGCTCCTTTTGAAGCAGGACACTGGGTCCTTCATCTCTTGGCCTCTGCACCTTTTATCCAATGCTTTCTTTATCTTATCATTGCTATCTCACTTCAGACCTCGTTTGGCCTCTATGGCCCATGTCTTCTTATCCAATGGAAATGAATTACAAAATCATCCATTCTGTGAGAACTGTCCTTTCAAAGTATGCCATTTTTAGTATGTTGAGTCTGATATTTTGAAAAAGCTTTGTAAATTTTGGCTATGCATGAATTCTTGTTTTTCAGATTCTCAGCTAACTTGTCTGTCCACACACACACATCTTACTTAAAATATTTTCCTTTGGTGGTATTGTATGCAGCAGGATATTCAAGTTGCTCATCCTTTTGGGGGTGCCATGGCTCCCCTGGAGCATGGGACTACGAGATCTATAGCCTTGTTCTCTCACAGCGATTGCTTGGGCAGACACTGCTCCGTTTTGCATTGCTGGGTGCCAGAGAACAAGCCAGGCCTCATGCTTCAGAAATGGTCTTGAACCTACCAGAGAAGGCTTCCTCAGTTATGGCTGCCTGCATGAGGGCCCTTCCCATAGTCAGCCATACTCCATAGGCCCTTCCCATAGCCAGCCACACTCCATAGGCCCTTCTCCTCCTGAATGTGGGTTGGCTACTACTGTCCAATCCTATGTTTCCTCTGTATTTCCCTGGGAATCTTTTGAAACTTTCTTTCTTCTTAACAGCTCATGAGGCAGAATCTGAGGAAGGATGGGTGGTGAGTGGAGTCCACGGATATTTTGATTCAGCTTTGTGTTTTTCTTTCTATTACATTCCTTTCAGTGTACAAATAATTTAAGTCCTATTTCTGAAAGCCTGCACATTGTTTAATTATGAGAACAATGAGACGATGACACGAACCTTGTCATTCACATTGTTCCCCATGAGCTCACCACATCCAGCATTCAGATTTAGAGACAGCCACAGACAGACATGGACATGGGGGCTGGAAGCAGTCCTTACAGCAGTGAATCTCAGAGCATCTGCAGCTGGGCTTTGTCCCCGTGGTACTGACGACTTTGGGCTGGGGCACTGCTGAACCCCCCTCTGCAGGCAGACGACTGAGTGCTACATCTTTTGAATTTAATTTACAAGGCTGATTTCCCAATTATTTGACTTGTCTCTTTAAGGGAAATCTTTCTGTATATATTATCATAAAATTAATATTTAAGCTAATACTTGATAAATTCTTACTATGTGACATAGGCAATTGATCTAGGCCAGCTTCCCTGTTCAGTGTTTCTATTCTACCACAAAGACATCAATCCTTATAGTAACCATGAAGAATTTCTAAAGATAAAGTAGAATAAATGAAAAGTAATATTTCAAATGAAATTTTGGGAGTATTCTTATTTTCCCATTATCATAGATAACTGAAGATCTGAAATTCCTTCAGGGTAAATAGCTTAAAAAAATTTCAATCTATTTTCAATCAGAGTCTTCCTTACCTAATAGTTCTTTCATAATATTTAATGATATTTCCTCAGGAGGACATTGAATAAAAAGCCACAAAATCAGGTTGTAGCAATTGATGAAAGCAGCTATAAGTGAAGTCAAGGCTGTCTACTCCCCCAACTGTGCTGCCTCCTGGTCTCTCCCGGATTCCTGCTCACCTGCGCTCCCACAGCTATCCTGTACCCACAGGACTAATGGCACCTCATGTGGGAAAGGAGATGGCGCTGACCTTACTTTTGGCTGTCTTCAGTGTCTGCTATTCTTACTGGAGGATTCACACTTGCACTCAGAGAGCTCACTGCACCAGGCAGGAAAGCGGGCATTTCTGCCCACCAACAGCTTAGTGTGGGAGGGCCATCCATTTCCTGAGAAGCATGCACACGTCGAACACAATTTAGACAACTTGCTCCACCCTGGCGATGCTGGATCCAGGGGTGATCCATCTTTCTCCTACAGCATCCTGTCACATCTGTGAAATGGCCCAGAGCCATAGCTTTCAATGTGTGGCCTGAGGACACCCAGAATACATGAAGGAAAAATGTTGTCACTGTAATAAAAATTGAGATGTTATTTGTCTTTTTCACCATGCTGGTATTTGCACCAAAATCATGGATGAAGTTGTATCACTTCCCAAGAACAGTGGTAACAAACCTTACTTTCTCTACCACCATTACAGCTCACTGACTACTGTTCACATCAGTGGTAGCATTTCCGCAATGAAGTCCTGTCTAATTAGGGCATGCACACTGTCTGTACAGCCACAATGCTCATCAAACATCACAGACCAGAGTACAGCATCAGCACAACACACATGCATGAAAATAAAGCTCCCTTTATTGTCAGCAGCCTAACACTGAATCCACAGCATCTCCATGGGTGCCAGCAATTTAAGTAATTTTCAATTGAAAAGGCCAGGACAAATTTTTAGTCTAATCAGGAAATCCCCTTGTCTCTAAGAGAAAGGTGCAGTAGCTCTGTCAGGTCATGAAAACTGAAGGTCCAATTTCCTAAATTATAGACCTTTCAGAACTATCATTAACCTCGCTGAGAGATAACATGTCTCTCAGAAGATCCACCACGGGGCTGACGGCAGCTATGACAAAGGGAAACTGTTCTTCAGATATGCAATAAAATTTGATAAAAGTAATAGAGATGAAGCAGAGATCCTGGGCATATTAGGCAAGTAGTCTATCACTAAATTGCACTCCTAAACCTCAGAAATAAGGAACTTAAATCCATCACACACATTTAATCTCTTTTTTTCTTTTTCTTAGACAATATAATTTAAAATGACATAGGGGGAAAACACTTTTCTCTCTCAAAGATAAATAAGAAATATATGCTTGGTGGGTTGGAGAGATGGCTCCGTGGCTAAGAACATACTGTTCTTGCAGAGGACCTGAGTTTGGTTCCCACACTGGGCAGCTTACAACTGCCTACATCTCCAACCCCAGGGGATCCAATGCCTTCTTCTGGTCTCCATGGATACCTGCACTCATATGTACATATTCACATAGACACAGACATATACATATAATTTAAAATAAAATCGCTCCAAAATATAAAGCTGAGTGTACTGAAATATTTGTCATTTTATTCTATAAAACTGAGAGGTATTAAAATCTGAATTCTAACATGGCATTAGTGTCAGTTTATTCAATGAACTACTATGAAAAAAAGTTCATTTATTTAACTTAACTGACTCCAAAAAAACAGTATGACTGTTTACTAATTTATTCATATTGAGAATTTCTAAATATGTTAAGAACTGAACAGGGGTGTGGAGGTGGTTCAGTGGTTAAGGGTACTTGCTATACTGATACAAGGCCCAGACTCAGTCAACAGAGCCCACCACACCAGGGGCTCACAACTGCTGGTGCCTCCAACTTTCCAACTCCAGGGGACTAACACCATCTTTTGTCCTCCTCTGGCACCTGCATTCACACACACACACACACACACACACACCCCAAAAATCTGAGAGTAACAACTAAAACTGGGGCCTATAGCTTGCCACCTTGGAAGTGGACCTGTACCTGGTGCCCCATGACCTTGCAAAAACTATTACTTCATTCAGGAAAAAGGTTGGGGCAGAAACACCAGCTTCAAGACAGTTCAGGAGAAGATCAAGCAGAGACTGAGCAGAGAGAACCTTTAAACACTCAGTGTCCAGGCTTTGTAGTAAGGTATAATTCTGTGGCAGAGGGGACATTTGATGGTGCAGGCAGTTCTTCACCCCGTCACTTCTGCAGTGTGTGGGCACAACACCAAACACACCACCAGCTTTTTCTCTTGTTCACAATTTGATGAAATACTTATTCTTCTTGCAGATTTTGTAGCCCCATCAGTCATGCTGTTTTCCTACTAAGCTGGGCATTTCAACTTCTTCACTAGCGGAGAAACTTTCTGTTCCTCTCTGGCCTGCACGAGCTTCCAACAGCACAGTTCTGGTGATGTGGTGCTGCCATTAGGTACAACAAGGGCCGCTGTGGTCCCCCCCGCAGCAGATCCAGTGACCAAGATGGCTACATACTTATTAATACATTGTACATACAGTATGGATATGCTGAACAAAGGGATGTCTCATTTCCTAAGCAGAATGAAACAGGATTGTGAAAATTCAACACATTTTTTAAAACACAATTTAAAGTATATTAAGCATCTTTCTCTGGACTTTTCCATTATTCCAGAGCATGATTGACAGCAGATAACAGAGAACACTGAAGATGGAAATGGATACAGAACAACTACATAGAGAGAGCTCCACATACACCCTACTGAAATAGTTAATTACTGCCCACCTGATTGGCTGAACAGTCAGGCAGAACAACAGGGCATACTTCTGGTAGTGTCTATAATGGCATTTCCAGAGGCTGAGCCAAGGTGAGGCACAGTTCACCATGCATGTGGATGGTGCCATCTATGAGATGAAGACTTCAGATGGTGGAATAGAAGAGGAAAGAAAAGAGAAGCCAGAGAGGTACTGGGTCTCTGCTTCCTAGTTGCCATGATGCAGGCTGCTTTGACACGGCTCCCTATCTTGATATACTGAAGCCTCTGAAGCCATTAACTAACATAAGCTTTCCCTTCCTTATGTTGTTTTGATCAGATAGTTTTCCAGAATATGGAAAGTAGCACAGACAGACAGACAGACAGACACACACACGTACACACACACATCCCACAGAATTCTTTCAGGTTCAATTTCTATTTCACAAACTAGAAAACATTCAGATAATATAGACTAAGAAATGTCCTTCAGGTAATGGAACTGCTAAACTGTGAAGCCAGAACGAGAATAAAGATCCATGTCAATGAAAAGCCTGCTCAATTTCTCCTAAGCCTAAGGCCTTCTATTCACAAAATTGGCAACATCTGGCCTTCAAGACAATTCTCAGAATATGCTTGCTGACACGCAGAATGCCCAGTAGTCAAGCTTGGGGTCCAAACTCAGGCAAACAGGGTACAATTGACCATGAGATGTCCTCCTGAAGAGGCTTTGCCTACCCCAGGTTTTGGCCTACGCACTCCCCAAGGCACTAACTGCTGGTACTGGTCTCACATCACACAGATCCAAGCACAGACCCCAAAGCTGTGTCTGCCCATGACTACCCCATCACAGGAGCCGGACCCCACGGATACTGTTAGTCTTTCACAATCTCATTTAGGCTTTCTACAAATTGTCCTTTATAGTTGCCAAGGGAGTCACTTTGCTTTGATAAAGTCATCACGAGGCTGACACGTATAAAATGATACACAAGGTAAGAGCAAAAGCCCCACAGTCTGCTGGAATCCTCAAAGTCCAGGTTGGTCATTACTGTCCCCTCGTGCCTCAGACTAACGCCTGTCCAGCTCACATCTACCTGTTCACACGGCTGCTGGGGGATTGGGTGTGATGATGGGAAGCACTGACCAACAAAGGCGACCATTATGGAGCCCCAGCACTGCTAAGGACTAGGACGCCAGGGTTTGGCTTAAAGGCTCCGCTGGGAATGGATGCTGTGCTCCATGCTGGAAGCAGCAGCATTCTGAACAGACAGCTCAATCTTTGGAGTGTCCACTTCTACAACTGTCTCAGACATTCAAAAAAAAAAAAAAAAAAAAAAAAAGGTCAATCAGACAGAAAGGAAGTGTACATAAATGAAGAAAGTGGCTGTAGTGCTTCCTAAGTCACTACTGCAGCTGTGGCTTAGATGACAGGCTGATGACGAACGGGGGGTAATTAGGGTTCACACATGCCAAGCACTTCCACTGGCCTGCCATTTAGTACAAAATAAATGCTGACTGTTGTTACTACCCCCATTGTTATAATTAAGATCGTAAAGCCTCATTTCAGATGCAATAATCGCTTTGTCTAATAAAAATGTTTTAAATGCCAATCAAAGATACCAGTTGCCTCCTAAAGCCCCCTTTGTGAAATACTTCTAAGTGTCACCTCCACCTCAGATGGTATGAACATACTGGCGAGTACTTTGTCAAATCAAAGAGAAGAAACTGATCTCAGGGCACCATGCAGCCTGTCTCCTTGCATTAAGGCCACACTATCATACTCAGTTAATAGAAATGATTATTTTCAATGACTCAGGTATTAAACTTGGACCGTACTCCAACACATCTGCCAGAAAGTTTTTATTCTATGCATAAAGTTATTCTCCCCAGAGAGGCTCTGAATCCTTCCTTTCTTCTGTTTGCCACAGAGAAGAACGTACCAGAGAGCATCAGATGCCTGTGCCAAAGAGATCCTCCTGTCTTAAGGGTGGACCCACTGCAGCCACAACTGTTGGACAGGTTCAAGAATCACAAGAGGCAACCCTGCTGGTACAGCTGTGAGAAATCACCTAGACTAGGTTACATGAAGTGGAAAGACTGAGTCTAAATGTGGGCAGTGCCATTCCATGAACTGGGGTCAGGAATGAAAAGAAAAAGGCAAACTGAGCACCAGCGTCCGTCATTATCAACTTCCTGATCATGGATGCCATGTGATCCGCCACCACAATGCTTTCCCTCTTCAAACCAGGAGCCAAATTAACCCATAAATTGCTTTTGTCAGGGTATTTTATGGCAGTAATAGGAACATACTAATACACTTGGGATATAGCAAGCAAACAGTTTGGAGGACAGTAGTCATGGAGGCACCTTGTTTTAGATGATGAACTGGGCTAGGTCATCTAACACACTATCTTCCCCAGTGACTTGGTTATTCCATTTCCTAACTCTAGTTTGAAAGCAACGCTCGTCTACCATTTAACACACACACAGCTCCCACACTATGCTGTGTGACATGAACTTGATGGCTGTTTAGCATCTTCTTCTTTCTAAGCTCGTTTAAATGATACATACACCTACTATTTGCCAATGTTGGGAATGCAACAGAAAACACGATTTGGTCTTTGGTTTAATCCTTCATGTAAATCAGACAACTGAGTGAGTATCCCTAGTGTCATGCTATAGAACCATGGAGCTCAGAGTTGTGTAGAACCGGGGGCGGGGGGAACATTAGGGGCATTGCCCAAGCTGTTTTAGGGGACACAGAAAGGTTTCTAGGAAGAAGAAAGGTCTGCACTGACAAGTAAGAAAAAGGCCAGACAAAGGAAAAGAACATGCTAACTGAGACATACAACAGATGTGGAATGAGGAAGCAGCTTCAGAGACACAAGTGATCTTTCGAGGACCCATGGCAACGCTGCCAGAGTGGGGAAGAAGCGCAGTTACTCTGATTTGTTTTTTGTCACCATCCAGTTTAACCACTAATCACGACGGTCTAATCTGTAATAGGTTTGAGTGTTGTAAAACAAAGACATGGAATTCTGGTGTCAAAGGAGATTACTGGAATTAAAAATCTCATGATCAAATCTAACAGCAAAAGCCAAAGACACTTCCGAGGTACATGACATAGCCCTCTCTGGGTCACATACCCAGGAAAACAGGCACCCATTTTGTTTGTTTCAGATAGGTTTAAATCCCTTTGCTGTAAGTACACTCTATTTTAGCAAAAGAAAAGACTAAAATAAAAAAATCATTTATGTGTCAAGGGAGAAAACCAATAGGATAGGCTGCCTTCACAACACATATTTCTCCTTTTTACTAAAAGGTTTATTTTTGTTATATCAGTAGAGTATTCTGCTAGCATGTATATTTATGTTTGGTACCCTCAGAGGTTAAAAAAAAAGGCATAAGATTTCCTGGAACTGGAGTTACAGAAGATTGTAAGCTGCCTTGTGGCTGCTGAGAACCAACCTGTGTCATGATCTGCAAGAGTGGCCAGTGCTCTTTAACCAGAGTCATCTCTCCAGCCCCACTTCCTCTGAAGATGCAGACTCCTGACACAGCTGGACTAGGGACTGAGGGTGGGGACAGGACAATGCATCAGTCCAAACCCTCTGCTTCTTAGCTCCTTTTGTAGATGCAGTCACCTCTGAGACAGAAGCGCTCAGGGAGGGAGCTGTACTAATCATCAGGATGGAAGTAGAGCTAAAGGTGACCGCACAGGGAGCCCAGACTCTCGGCTATGGCACTGTCCTCTCACTAGCCTGCAGCTGCTTCCACTCTACTTTGAGAAAAAGCAACACCTGCTTGGGCTGATTCCTGGTAACAGAGCTCAAAGGATCTGAGCGTCTGTGCCTCTGTCCTGACCCAGAGAACAGGCTATGCTCCCTATAGAAGAAAGGTCCTCCTGTGCTCCCTACTTAGAGGGTGTAGATGGTACCACACAATTGGAAAAAAAAATAAGTTGTAACTAGATTCCCAGGGGACAAACATGTAAAGGATAACAATACCTTTGTTGGTAAGACCTCTAACCGCAGGGCCCACAGGTGCCCCTGTACAAAGTCGGGCAATGCTCCACATGTGAGTTTCACAGAACACACACAGGCAGCACCACTGGAGTGTGAGGCAAAGCCATGTGGACTTACTCTCCTACCCAACCACGTCTTCATCTTAAACTGAGGTTCTCCATGTTACTGTGTCCAAGGAAACCGTTATCATTAAGCAGGCTTTAGAAAGGCAAACAGGCAAGAATCTAGGCTTCAGCTTTCTTTGTGTAAATTTAGGCAAAGTTATTTCTCTTTTCTCATTAGAAACATTGTTTGGAAATGCATCTTGCTTGAGAGGGCTCTAAGGTCTAAGTAAAACAGAGCAGTACCCAAAGACACTGCTGCAGTATTATAGCAGTACATTCGTTCTCCCTGCCAACATTCGCTGCTAAGAGCAAAGCGCTTACACATAGTGGCACAAGCCTACTGAAAGCAACAACGGAGGACAATGTCTTGTACTGGCTGCACCTAATTGCCGCTTCCTAAATGCACTGTACTTCCAGAAATAGAAGCACTATTCTGTCATCCCAGAAGCTAAACATACAGTTTCACAAGGACACTGTGTAGCTGCTCAGGCTCACATAGTCAATGGCAGAACCAGGATCAACAACAAACCTTTCTGCACACACCACGCAAACTCTACAACAGGATTTTTCCAGATAGAAATGACAGAAAGATGCAAGTCCAAGAAGTATGGTACACCGGCCTCAGAGGTGTTGAACAGGGGAGAGGGGCTCAAGAGTCGTTCTGGAAAAAACAAAAGGCTCAAAAGAATGGTATATGTGTTCAAGTTCAAAAACAATACAATCATTTTGGGGAGATATCAGAGTTGAGGGAGAGCCTCCATGTGCTGCTCTGTGGCATACTGGAGATCAAAGTTGAATGCATATCAAGCTGCATTATTGAGCCAATCTAATATGCAGTGGGTGGTAACGTGCACTCTTGGCACTGAGGTCTGTGGCTATTGCATAGTACCAGAAATGCTCTATCAACATTTTATAGCTGGTTTAGTGTTCCATTGGCTCGCTTGTCAATCTTGAACGTGTTTTTGCTGGTAAGACTTCTATCTGCTCTGTTGGAAAAACTGAAAAGTAGCCTGCAGTTTTGATGTAATGATTTTTACAGAGAGTAGGGGGTAGGGATAGGGGATTGACATCTAAATATCTTCTCTATAGTCCAGGATCATAAGTTATCTCCATTTAATAACTATCATTATACACTATATGTTAATATTATCATTATATGCTACACACCAATGTTGTCAGTACATAAGAACTGAGCAGTCTGACAGACTTATGTCTAAGAAGCTTCACGCATTTCTAGTGAGATCTGTAAACAGCACTCCCACTTGAAAAACAGCTGGGTTGCTCAGCCTTCCTGTCCACCATACATAACAATCATCTCAAGTTCTCTATTCAGGGTGGGCTGTCCTTGAAAGAGTCATCTTCCTGACTTATCCACCCATACACCGGGCATAGGGCATGTACCACTGTGCCTGGCAACAGCAGGAAAGGTTCTTCAAAGGTTAATGTAGTACTTTCAAAGTCCCAGTTACCTACAACAAGTCCCCACAAAGACTTGAGCGAAAATGCTCACGGCAGCATTCTCCAATCAACGTACAATGGGCACAACCCAGTAACCACCACTACCAAATCAACAAGCCAAAGGTAGACCTGTATGTGGAACTTCACTCAGCAATAAAAAAGAAAGTGATACATGCTTCATGTGAACTGGTCTAAAAATGCAACACTATATGAAACCATGGGAAATAAGAGATCACTTGGAGAATGTGATTATACATGAAAGATGCAGAAGAAGGAAAGCTACTTACATCAATGTAATCCAAGGCTGCCTGGGACAGAGGGTAAGAAAGGCTAAGAAAAATGGGTATAAATAAGCTAACTGGAGGGCTAGAAATATTTTAAAGTGACTTCACAAACTGGGCATATATGAAAATAATTACAATTTTAACTTAAATAGTGAATTTTCTGTCATGTTAAAAAGAATATGCTCCATATATGACACACTTGTATGAAAATGTCCTTAAGTAGCCACTGAATAAATGCAATGAAAATTAAAAGATACTAAAAAAGGAAATAAAGACTAGGGCTAGAAAGATAGTCACTGGTTAAGAGCACTCGCTCCTCTTCCAGAAGCCTCAGGTTCAATTCCCAGCACCAACATGGTAGCTTACAACCACCTATAACTCCAGTTCCAAGAGATCCAACACCCACTCTGGCCTCTGGGCACCAGATGTGCATGTAATACACAGACATAACTGTAGGCAAGAAACCCAAACACATAAATTAAAAAAAATAACTAAAAATTGTTCCTAAGTATTTTGTTTGTTAGTTGGTTAGTTTGTCTGTTTTGGTTTGTCAAGACAGGGATCTTTGTGTAGCCCTAGCTAGCCCAGAAGTGGCTATGTAAATCAGACTTGAACTCACAGAGATCCATCTGCCTTTGCCTCCCAAGTGCTGGGATTAAAGGCAGGTGCTACCACTGCCTAGTATTTAGTGTTTGATGCTGTTAATGTGGTTTCTTGAAGTGCTAGGATATTAGTTGCAGATAAAAAGAAATATGTGATTTGAATATTGTGTACTATGCAACCAAATCATTTATCAGTTCCAGTAACTTTTCAGCCAAACCATCAGTAAGAAACAGCCTTAGGGAATAAAGTCATCTCTTCTAATCTGGTCCTTTCAGGTCTGTTCCTCTACTTTCCCCTCCTGCCCTCGCTACTCTGAGAGGCCCTCAGCACCACCAGGGAAAAAGTGGTGTCTGGGAAGGCAGCACAATCTACGGGGCAGGAAAGGAGGAGATATTTTACATATGATATTTCAGTTGGCTGCTTTTTTTTTTTTTAAAAAAAATCACTTAATTTTTTTTCTTGGAAATGAATTTCATCAAGTCAACAGAAATTATTTCCTATTTGTCCTGATTTATACTTGTCATTGTCAATGTACATCAAGTTCTATAAAGTATTTCCCACCACCCATGGAAATGATGACGTGATCATTTCCTATGGTGAAGTGCGGAATTCCCATTTTAATACACCCTTTCAGTAACAAGGCAAATTTATTTATAGAAATAAATCTTTGCTTTCATACACTATTGCCCTTGAGTTGATGCTTTGGTAAATGAATTTTACGTGTATAGCTGTGACTACCGTCTGCAGTTACTTGGGTTTGTTTTATATGTATGATCGTAAGTGACTACAGTCTGTAGTTATGTGTGTTTGTTTTACATGTATGACCATAAGTGACGATCATCTGTAGTTACTTGTTTTTTTTTTTTTTTACACATGTTGATCATAAGTGACTACCATCAGCAGCAACTTGGTTTGTTTTTTCTTTCAATGCCTCTTTCTGATGTGGTGGCCTCAGAAAAGACGCTGGAAATCTACCCTGACTTTCCTACTTCCAGAAGGACTGAATGGCAGCAGAGGGGAACTTTAGCAAAACCTTATGGCATTGCCAGGCAAGCACCCAACTGGCATTTCCTTTTGGTATTTTTACTGGTAGGAATCTCATGAACTTTATCTAATCATCAGTATCCCTGAGTCTGTGCCATGTTCCTACACAGCATGTGATATGTAACTGTCCGTTCTGTGCACACGTGCACAGACCACAAAGATGGCAAGAACCAAGTGGTGATGCTGCAGTAGGTTCTGCTGTTCTCTGTAACCACACCTGTAGCAATCAGACGCTGTGCTAGCTTCTTCAGGCAAACAGTTTTAATTCATCAAAATTTCCTGGATCTGCATGTGAGGAAAAAACACGTGGTTTTTGTCTTCCACTTAATGTTAGGCTTTCCAGATTCCAGGAACTCACATATAAAAAGGAGTTTTCACCACTCCACTATATGCAGCTATTCCAAACATCTGGGCGTCGCACCAAATATATTGGAATTAATAGGTATAAACGCTAATGAAATGATCTTGAAAATCATTCTCCGAAGGCCCTCATTCCAAATTTTGAATTTCTTGTCATGGTTGGGGATTCAACTGAAACCCACTTTCTTCTACAAGCGTCACCAACTTCAAATAATATTTACCAAGTACCTTGGTTTTTCTAGTGATGCCCCCAAAAACAAGAGGATCAGTTCCAGAATCTTTGAATCCAGTAACTCTCAATACTTGGTAACCTTCACATCCCCTAAAATCTAGAGCAGTCAGTCATAAAACTCTTACCCAACAGCCAAAGTGAAAATGAAAAAGAAAAAAAAAAGGAAGAAAAAAATGCATATCCCAGCTTCTAATTTCTCTACCCAACAGCTGTTTAGTGCGCCCTTACTCCAGAAGGACAATCTGGAGACCAGAAGATCACTAAACTTAGTTAAATTCTTGGGGAGGCTCCTGCAACAATGCAAAGTATGCTAATTTCTCACCCAAATAAGTGGGTGTTTCCAGCCTTTCCTTACAGCCCTTTTCATTGGGAATTGTGCTTTCTGAATATTATCTTTTAGAATATCATTGTCCCAAATTGTAAACTTTTTCAGGAGTGTGACATGGGGGATTGTGACCCAAACAGGCATCAACTCTTGGGATTATGGTGTCCAGGACGGTGCCATTTAATACTATGATTAACACTAACAATCAAATAGCCTATGCTGTCCTGCTCCACCACTCAATTCCTTAGCCTTGGCGACCGGAAGCGCCTTCAGTGAAACCCAGTGTTTCTCTGACACATTGTCAGTCTTTGTCTGTGTTGACATTTTCTTACTGTCTGGCATCACAGGTTGTTTTGGATTTCTGTGTATTTCCTACTTCTTTATTATTTTTTTTTTGGCTTCCCAAATGCTGACATCACAGATGTGAATCATCAGAGCCTACTGATATCCAACTTTCTAGTGACAAAATAAAATCTAAATTCTCTTACATCATCCAAAAAATGCTTCGTGATCTCTCCTTTGTTTTGCGTTTCTGAAACTGAATCCTATCTTCTCCTGACTCATTGTCTACCCCAAATATGCTTCCATGCTCTTGATAAGTTTATTCTTTTTTTTAATTTATTTATTTATTTATTAAGGATTTCTGT
>NW_026067930.1:7030074-7192543 GCF_014885135.2 Alexandromys fortis
AAAAACACCAATGATAGCCTTTGCTGGAGAGGTTGTGGAGAAAGGGGTACACTCATCCATTGCTGGTGGGAATGCAAACTTGTGCAACCACTCTGGAAAGCAGTGTGGAGGTTTCTCAGGAAATTTGGGATCAACCTACCCATGGACCCAGCAATACCACTCTTGGGAATATACCCAAGAGAGGCCTTATCACACAACAAAAGTATATGCTCTACTATGTTTATAGCAGCATTGTTTGTAATAGCCAGAACCTGGAAACAACCTAGATGCCCTTCAATTGAAGAATGGATGAAGAAAGTATGGAATATATACATATTAGAGTACTACTCAGCAGTAAAAAACAAGGACTTCTTGAAGTTTGCAGGCAAATGGATGGAAATAGAAAACACCATCCTGAGTGAGGTAAGCCAGACCCAAAAAGAGGAACATGGGATGTTCTCACTCATATTTGGTTCCTACTTCTTTATTATTTCCTGTTTGGTCTCAAATCTGGGACAAAAGGCTGAGGTACCTATTTAACATTCCAAAGTGAATTCTGGCCACCAGGTTCTCCCAGCATCCCTAAGTCCCAACTTGTTACAGGGTCTTCCTGGATGGCATTACCTCCCCCACCCTTGCCCCCCCCCAACAGGCACACCAAACTTCTCAAGCCCAGGGGCTGGACTGCCCTTCCCTATATAATCCAACCATTTTAGTTATCTGGGCATCTCCATCTACTCTCCACCCTCCTGGCCTCTTGCTTTGGCTTTCCCCTTTCTCTCACCCAGCAGGATCTTGTCCACTCTGGAGGCTCCCAGATGCTCCTGCCTCTGGCTATGTTCTCCCCTCATCTACAATGAACTGCCTCCTCTACTTACCTACAACAGTTGTCTTCTCCTTTTCCAGTCACTGTCGTCCACAGAAACTTAATGATCTCATACTATTGCTCAGAATATTATCTGTGTTGATGGAACTTCTATCCAAATTTAGGAAAAATAAGTATTTTGTTTTTTTTTTTTGTGAATGCAGCATACTATTAGTATTAATTAGGTTAAGGGTTTGATAGTGTCAGTCAATACCTTTTTATGCTGATTTGCTATTTTCTTTTATAGCCTTAGTTAATGATCAATTATATTAACTTTTGGCAACTAACAATCTCTTGACTATCATATTTCCTTGGCTGATGAATGTTTTATGAGAAATAACTGGAAACTTAGAAAAAGTTACAGCTGCAGAGAGCATTCCTTGGTCTGGGCGGTGGTTGTGTTTCTGTCTGTTTGCTACAGGAGATTTCTATAAACAAAGCAGCTAACATGAGTGACTTACCTGACAGAGTCCCCTCTGAGTTAAAATCAAGGGGCAAAGGTCATATTCCTTCTTGGAGACTCCAGGGAAGAATATGCACCCACCAGCTTCTGTTCAGCCTCAGGCCACTTATATCTGTCTGTAGCCCCTCCCTCTATTCTCAAAGTCAGCAGTGTTGATTCATCTTTGCCTTTCCTACAGGACTACACATTCTCCGGATTTTCTACTGTGTGATTGTAATAAACCTACCAGATACTACAGAGGGTAATTTTCTCAACTCAATTCTTTACATTAACATATATGCAAAGTCCCACCTGCAATGTAATAAAGGTGACACACTTCCAGTGTGGGGGACCAGGGCCTGGACACCTTTGACAGCTACTACTCTACTGAACATAGCTGCTGCCACAGCAAACAACACTCTCCTAAAACATCACTGTTATTTTACAATTTTTAATTATGTGTTTATGTGTATGTCATTACACGCGAGTCCAGGTGCCCTTGGAGGTGGGAAAGTAGTTGTGAACTACCCAACATGGTAGTTCACACAGACCAACATGGGTGCTGGTAACTGAACTCAGTCTTCTTCAAGAGCAGTCCATGAAGTCACCTCTCTAGCCCCACAGATTTAAAGTTAGCATTATATAGTTCTTTTTGAGACAGGGTCTCACTATGTAATCATAGATGGCCTAAAACTTCCTGTGTAGATCTGGCTGGCCTAGAACTCACAGAGATCCACTTGCCTCTGTGACCCAACTGACTCACTTCAAAGGTTTAAATGTATATGTCATTTTAACCTTATTGCTATTACACTTGGTTAAGAAATTTCTATAGCATACTCTTTAAAAGTTCTTATAACAAATTGCTTAAAAGTATCTCAAAGAGAAATGCAAAGATTTCTATTGAGAAGATTTTGGAGTCATGAGTTCAAACAGAAGAAAATCCTAGCACTTAGAAAGGCAGAAGGCAGAAAATACCATCGTTCCTGATCTTTCACACAGACTACTGTTCTCACAGATGCCTTTACTCAGCCAAGCTCTGAAGAGCTTTTAAATCCTAAATCATCGTTCTCAACGAAGCTGAACCTGCCTAACTCATTCACAAACGTCACCACTTTGTTCATCAAATCTTCTTTAGCACCCAGGACACATTTTAGCACTCTGTCAGTACTCTGTGAACACCACTGAGCAAATGAATGCATGATGCTGGGAATTTATTTCTTGGAGAAATGAATATTTACCTAGCAACTATCTACTAGACATTGCGCAGAGTTCTTCCAATATGTGCACAACCCCATTTATATGGTGTTTACTAGTCAGCAGGAATGGCGCTCAAATCATGGCTGCTTATGGAAAGCTTCTGTAGAGTCAGTCGGAAAACAAAACTCCAGCTAGCTGACCTGCTCTGAGACCCTGTCTGGAAGATAATGAAGAGGTGTTTGTTCAGACACACCCTTTGTAATCGCTGCACAGGCTTCTGTGGAACCAGGTGGAGAACACATCACTGTTCCTACTTTCAGCGACAGTCCTTCCTGTTCCCAATAAAGAAAACTGCCAGCAGACAGAGACTTAGATGTTATCCAGTCCAAGAAACCGCCTGTCAAATTGTGCCTTAATTTGAATATGTAAATGAGCCTCTGAACAATTCTTTCTGAAGCTACCCTGCTTCCACACAGGAACTCGTGCCTGTTCTAATAGGTAGCTGCTATTTCCATAACTTACCCTGTCACAACAAGTAAACAGTAGGTCAGTGATTCAAATCCAGGAAGTAAGACTAGGTAAAACACTGTCATTTTAATCAGTGAAGTATTGACTCACCTTACCTGAGACACTTTTATCTCTACTACTTTGGCTAAGTTTAAACGCATAGTTTTTTTCCCTACATGCAAAAATATGTAAATAATATAATTACATGTCTAAGCTTAGCAGTACTAAGAACACCATCAATACTTTTTACTGATCATTTTTAAAAGACTGCAATTGGATCAAGTGACTATCTTTTTAACTTCATGATCAACATAAATTTGTGTTCCTGAGGTATAACAGTGTTTATAAGTGACAGATTAAGGAAGACAGGTAAGTTTTGGTGAGTAATTCCTACTCTTCTGTATGTCTTTTAGTTCCTGGTCTTCTACAGAACATCAAATAAAAACATCAGAGTAGGAAACAGGTGGTATAAAGTCGAGAGCACTATTGCTTTTAACTGTTCATCCTAGACCAAGTCACATAGAGAAGCTGTATGCAGGACAACCTGGGAGGCAACCTGAGCATCTCAGCAGTCACCAGTAGCAAGCACAGGCAAATAATTACACTCGCCAGAAGTAAGGCAAGAAATAGCCGAGGCACCGAGAGCACAGTGCCACAGAAGCGTAAGACGTTCTCTCCTCAACCCCCACAGCTATACGCGGTAGGTGGGGGAGCCGTGTGTTCCCATTTTGTAGATGAGGCTATTGAGATGAGGGTTCTAACATAAGACAGCTGCTACACAGAGGGTTGTGCCAGATTCCTAAGCAACCACACTTCAACTTCGCTGAACATCCTTCCTGAATGTCCATAATGCTGGGAACATATACTGTTGTATATTTAACAACAGAGAATGCCAAAGATAAAACTACAACCCATTTACTTAAAAATAAAGTAAAATCTATCATGAAAATATATTTGTAATTAATAACAACTGGGATAGAACAACAGCTACCAGCTGTGTGGTGGGCTATTAGAATAAAAAAATCCTATACAATTATTTAATGTAGGTGCTTCCCTTCAACCTATATCCTGAAATCAACACATCCCAAAGAAATTTTACCCCCAAATGCATTACCCACTGAAAGTAGTTATATCACAATCTATCTTACTAGGGCAAGTGGAAAACTAAATTCTTCCCCGACCCTCTTCACCTGGATGCTCTCTCCCTGCACTCTTCCTGTGGTCCCCGGTCACTGCGCTCTTCCTGCCCCAGTCTCCCTCACAGAGCTCTTAGCGTTAAGCGCTCACAGTGGCACTGTTAAGTTCAGGCACATCTACAAATACAACTTTCTTAAAAGGCCCACACCCCTGCTTGTCCTCCCCCCCTCTCCCTCCTCTCCTCGCACCTAAATCTAAGTATATACTATTCTTTCTTTAAAAATAAAAAATACTACAATATTACTTGTCCAAAACCAGCTGACCTGTTTGAACATGCCTAAAAAGGGGGGTGAGGATGGAGGAAAGAAATAGACAAGAGATGGAAGATAGAGTTGGGAGAACATCCAACAAATGCTCTGTCCGCCCAAACTTATTTCTCATACCCTTATATACCCAAGCAAAAGGGGAGGGCAAAAGACTTCCTTATCATAATACAAGGAACAAACAAATGTGATTACATCCTTAATTTTCACAGCATCCAGTAGCCACACCTTAGATTGAGCATCCAGTTATCTGACCTTGAGGATCAAGAATAGGTTTGAACTCTCTGACCTTAAGTCAAGATGGAATGGAGTCAAATCTGTGGGCTCTCACAATTACTTATGCCCTTCCTTTTACCAAGCAATATTAATTTTGTTTAAAGAGATTCCATGAATGTAAAACAGTATGAAAACTCTCATAAACCAACAGAAATACATCTTAAGACTGTATGACACAGAGGAAAGGCATGAAGAATTCTGCTAAGCAGAGGAGAGGGCGCCTGAACTGGCCTTCTCCCATAGCCACGCTGATGAATATCTTGCATATCACCATAGAACCTTCATCTGGCAATGGATGGAGATAGAGACAGAGACCCACACTGGAGCACTGGACTGAGCTTCCAAAGCCCAGATGAAGAGCAGAAGGAGGGAGAACATGAGCAAGGAAATCAGGACAGCAAGGGGTGTGTCCACCCACGGAGACGGTGGGACTGATCTAATGGGAGCTCACCAAGGCCAGCTGGACTGGGACTGAACGAGCATGTGATCAAACCGGACTCTCTGAATGTGGCTGACAATGAGGGTGGACTGAGAAGCCAATAATGACACCGGGTTTTGACTCTACTGCATGTACTGGCTTTTTGGGAGCGTAGTCTGTTTGGATGCACACCTTCCTAGACCTGGATGGAGGGGGGAGGGCCTTGGACTTCCCACAGGGCAGAGCACCCTGACTTCTTAGGACTGGAGAGTGAGGGAGGGAAATGGGAGGGAAATGGAAGGAGGTAAAGATTTTTAATAAATAAGTAAATTAAAAAAAGAAGAAACCAAAAAAAAAAAAAGAGTTCTGCTAAGCAGACCTTCAAAAACTGTACAGTCAAGGTTTAAAGTTGGGGTTTGAAAAGCAACACATTGCCTTGCTCAGACAGCCCGTCACACAGTCCACAGTGTGTGTGGAAAGGAACCTCTTCCCTACATGCTCACCCAGCGTGACATCTGTCACTGCTATGAGTGGCTGATCCGAAGTGCTGCTGTAGTCTTTCTCAGCACTATTAAGCAGATGGCAGCGCTAAATCCAAATGATGTCGTACATCTCCCTGGTGGACTCTGTTTTCATACACTACCATTATTCTACAAGTCCTCGGTGATAAATCTCATGTATTCTCAAGAACATTAAACAGTGAACTGACAGTGGCAATTGATTTATCACCATGAGCCTGCCTTTGCCCCTAGTGTGTTCCCATATACTTGTGGAGGAAAGGCATAAAGACTGCACGTGTAACAACTGTTCAGGTATTCTCTACATTTATTGCAACGCCTCCAACCATCTCCATACACACACCCTATATTTACCATGCATACAAGAAGAACTGGACTAGGGTTTGGCAGGAGCCATGTGACTTCTTTAGGTCACCAAGGCCTGAGAATAGCATGAATAGCTCTCCTTGTAGCAAGGTCCTGGAGACCCTGACCCACTTGACAAAGACCTGTGGACAGTGGGCTGCATTATTTTGGGCATGACGCCGGGAGCATGTGCGCTGCCTGTTCTCCTTGCTTTTACCATGTTACCATCTTGCTGGTCTGAATGAGTCACAGTAGGTCATGAAGTTTACATATTAGTATAATTGTTCTGCAAAGAATGTTTTTAGCCACAAGAGTCTTAGAGAAATGTTCTTAAACAGATGATGTCAGGAGTTAGTGGGAACAGTCTAGAGTCAGGGAATGAAGAAGATCACAGAAACCCGCAGTTCCCCCATTTCTAGTAACTGTGTCAATGCCATAGCAAGTTAAGAGAGACAGACATAAGAACAAGGGATAAACAGTGCCAACTATTAAAATTAACCTTTCAAGTTATGTTGCTTATACGATACAAGAAAAAACCTGGTATCCCCAGAGAAGGTATTTCAAAATGTAGAATGAACTGGTCCAGCTTCAGCTGGTGAGTTGTGAGAACCCAGACCCTAACAGATGAAAACATTAACCATTAGAGACGAAACTGCATGACACTGTAACTACAAATGCTGCCAGGTGGGCACCTGCTCTACTTGTAGGTGTACCTCCTCAGAAAACTTCCTTTGTGTTTTTTTAATACTGGTTATGCTTCTAACAATAGAAATACAAATCAAAAAGAAACTGGAGGGCAGAAGGAGAAAGAGGCAAGGAAAAAATTAGGAAGTAAAATCTAATTGTGAAACTGTTCATGCAAACCATTGATGCTGTATAAATAAAGACAGGCCAGGCTCTCCAGGGCCATGTGTTTGAACAAAAGTGGTCACAATTTCTTCATGGTACCAACTTCACACAGCCTTCCCAGGTCATTGAACCTGTCTGGAACAAGTCTTCCAGCAGGGATTATTCTTGAACTAGACAGGGATGCAGTCCCTGTCTCAGTATCTCCTTCTAAGATTAAGGACTTAAAGTCAAGTCAATGACGAGTTTGAGAGCACCTGACACACTAGCCAGCACTTGGTAGGTTTGTCATACATTAGGTTCTCTCCAACTTCACTAGTAAATATTGGGAGAAAATCCTTTTCTTTCTTGTTTAATTTAAAGAATTTCCTGATAGAGCCTCAGAATTTCTTGGATCATTTTCAGTGTAATGAAGGTGCCTTGTTAACTAAGCGATGCAACAGAAGAGGAAGCTGACAGTGGCTCTGGGGCTCTTGGGGGACTCCCAGTCAGCTGCTGCACTGTTGCTGCTCCATCACTGGGGGCTGGATTTGTCACATCTCAGTCATTTGCACTTTACTGACAAGAATATGCCACTATCAAGGAGAACTTCGTCAGGTTTCTGCCTTGCCAGGGACAAGGGGCCCCATCCTCATCTCTGCTTCCTGGCCACCTTGCCAGCACCTCTGCATGTCCACACTCCATCCACCTCCAAGGCAGGGGACAAATGAACCCTCAAGTCACAAGCTGCAGGGAGCCTTTGTTCATTTCCAGCTGCTTTTTAGACATCTTGCTAAAGTGACAGCTTAGATAGAGCCTCTGTACCTATTATTGGCTGTTAGGAATCTTCTATTCTTGCCTGGCCTGCCTCCTGCGATGCCAAATCCCATGGCCACAGTCTATGACGCTTCCTTGTTGTACTTTGGCAAGTGTCATTGACTTCCTTTATTAGGTTTGTCACCCTGGTTTTTCATCACCAACCACCCCACCCCTTCTGCCTTTTCCCCCCTATGGAGTTTTCCATTAAGAATTAAGGAAATCTGTTGGTCTGGAGTATTAATTTCGGTTGGGATCTAGCTTTTCTCAATGTCTACTTCAGACTGTTTCAGTATGTGTTGATAGTTTTTAATGTTCAATTTGGTTCCTTCAAAAAAAAAATCAAATACTATGTGAAAAGTGTTTAATGGGCTGGGATTCCACATGCAATGGATCCCACCACTGGATATAAAAACATCTGGCGACAATTTGTAAAGCAATCTACAGATTCAATGCAATGCCCATCAAAATCCTAGCAAAATTCTTCACAGATCTCGAAAAAATGGTAATCAACTTTATATGGAAAAGCAAAAACCCCAGGATAGCCAAAACAATCCTGTATAATAAAAGAACTTCTGGGGGCATCACAACCTCTGACTTCAAACTCTACTACAGAGCTACAGTACTGAAAACAGCCTGGTACTGGCATAAAAACAGACAGGAGGACTCATGTAACCGAATCAAAGACCCAGACATTAATCCACACACCTTCGAACACCTGATTTTTGACAAAGAAGCAAAAAATATCATAGAAAAAAAAGAAAGCATATTTAACAAATGGTGTTGGCATAACTGGATATTAACATGTAGAAGAATGAAAATAGACCTATATCTATCACCATGCACAAAACTTAAGTCCAAATGGATCAAAGACCTCAACATAAAGCCAGCCACACTGAACCTTACAGAAGAGAAAGTGGGAACACTGGAACGCATTGGCACAGGAGACCACTTCCTAAATATAACCTCAGGAGCACAGACACTGAGAGAAACAATAAATGGGACCTCCTGAAACTGAAAAGCCTCTGTAAGGCAAAGGACACGGTCAACAAGACAAAACAACAGCCTACAGAATGGAAAAGATTTTCACCAACCCCACATAGGACAGAAGGCTAATCTCCAAAATATAGAAAGAACTCAAGAAATTGGTCGTCAAAAGAACAAATAATCCAATAATAAGGAGAACAGACCTTAACAGAGAACTCTCAACAGAGGAATCTAAAATGGCTGAAAGACACTTACGGAAATGTTCAACATCCTTAGTCATCACAGAAATGCAAATCAAAACAACTATGAGAGTCCATCTTACACCTGTAAGAATGGCCAAAATCAAAAACACTGATGACAACTTATGCTGGAGAGGCTGTGGGGTAAGGGAACACTCTTGCATTGCTGGTGGGAATGCAAGCTGGTACAGCCCCTTTGGATGTCAGTGTGGTGATTTCTCAGAAAATTAGGAAACAACCTTTCTCAAGACCCAGTAATACCACTTTTGGGTATATATCAAAAGGATGCTCAATTGTGCCACAAGGATATGTGCTCAACTATGTTCATAGCAGCACTGTTTGTCATAGCCAGAACCTGGAAACAACCTAAATGCCCCTTGACCAAAGAATGGATAAGAAAAATGTGGTACTACATAGCAGAAAAAAAGTAGCAACAGCTTGAATTCTGCAGGAAAATGGATGGAGCTAGAAAACATCATTTTGAGTGAGGTAACCCAGACACAGAAAGACAATTATCACATGTCCTCATTCATAAGTGGTTTTTAAACATAAAGCAAAGAAATCCAGCCTACAAATCACAATCCCAGAGAACCTAGACAACAATGAAGACCCTAAGAGAGACACACATAGATCTAATCTACATGGGAAGTAGAAAAAGACAAGATCTCCTGAGTCAATTGGGAGAGGGTTGGAGGAGAGGGGAGAGGCAGGGAGAAAAGCTGAGAAAAATGTAGAGCTCAATAAAAATAAATAAAATTAAAAAAAAAAAACAGGCAACATAGGTTCTGGGTTTGGTACACCGAAGTTGTGGGTGAATGAAAGCATTGTCAAAATTTTATCAAAAAGTTAATAGTATGTATACATATGATATTATAAGTAATTAGTTGCTAAATCTTATAGTAATAACGGCAATGGTGAGAATAGCAATATTAAATGAATAGTAGATTTAAATTTTATATTTCTTTAAAGATATAAATAATGTACATATTTTTATAAGTCTGGAAAAATGTAAATGTATTTCAAAAGAGATTTTTAAAAAGCAACATTCTTAAATGATGTAAAAACAAATAATCTTTTTCCAGTCAATACAAAAATACAAAAGAGTGAGGCTTAAGTAAGGCTCTGCTGATTAAGACAATTCAGATCTAATAAAGCAAGGCTACAAGACACAATTTTTAGGATTTCCAAAAGTGTTCAATATCAGGGGTTTTCAATGTTTTATGGGTTAGGTTTTTAACCTCTGACATAATACCTCTCAAAACAACTTAAGGGGACAGTGGCTTAGCTTAGACGACTGTTCAGAGCTTTTGGTCATCACTGGGCCCCCATGGCAGGCAGCACATCAAGACAGCAGTAGCCTGTGAGGAGGATGATTCTACCTGATGGTAGCAGAGAGCCAGAATGGGGACATGGACAGGATGCTCCCAAGAACCTACCCACAATTCCTCATTTCCTCTAGTGAGGCCCCACCTCCTAAGGTTCAAAGTCTGCATGAGCAGCCACGGCATAAAAGCCTTCTGAGGAAAACACCAACACCAGAACATCAAGAATTGGGAATACAAAGGCGATTAGTAAAACCAGCTGAAATCAAACAAGGGAGGAAGGAGGATGAAATATGGGCCAAGAGGGCCTTACACACTTGGTGGGCCCTGAGTTGAATTTCAGACAAGCTCTCTGAACCTATGTAAATGATGGCATCTCAAGGTTTAGTTTGCTGACACTAGAGGTATTCTGCTTCATATCAGGCTCCTAACTTTTAGACAGATGCTGCACATGCATCATAGTATAGTACCTATGTGGCATGCGTACCCTCCCCTTAAAGTTCTATTCTGAACCCCTGGGCCCCAAAACCCCTAATCATGACTGTGACTGAAGACAGGACCTTTACAGGAGTAGTTTAAGTTGAAATGAAGTCTAAGAATGGGTTCTGATCCACTCTGATCAATGTTCTCCTAAGACAAACCTTGGATACACAAAGACACCAAGGATGTACTCACACAGGAAATACACTGTGAGGATCCAGAGGACACACCTGCCAATCAGAGAGGAAGACTCTGGTGGAAAAGGACCTACTGACATGCTGACTTTGAGACTCACTTTCAGAACTGTGAGAAAACAGTACTGTAGTATTTTATTACATACTAGTAGAAAGAAAAAAACCATTTCTTTGGACAACTGCACAAAAAAAGCAATCTCATTTTAATTTACTAAAAAGCAGCAGGTTACATAAGTCTATTCTATGTCATGCAGACCAAGGTTCACTGGCTTCTGTTTCACAGTTGAATGATGCTTGGCAACTAATCTAATTGTTTGAACCAGTTTCTTTTCCAAGAAGTGCATGTTCCACATGGCTAGGCTCCTTCTGCACTGCGCATGCATACAGGTCTCATGGGTTTTGCTCCTGGGTACGGTCAGCTGAAGCACTGGAAACCTCACTTCAGAGAAGGTGGCTGCACTGGCCTGTAAGCTGTTTCCTTTAGCGAGTCTTTCCTGACACTTACGGGTTTATATTTATAGTGCTGCCGCCTCTTAACTGATTTTGCCCCTAGCTATGCTAAGCATCTGCCAATCCAGCTTCTCTATACTACTGGCTAATTAATTTCTCTAGATTCAAGTCTAAAAACGCCATTCTCTCAGCTCCCTATTGCTTCCAAGTCTTACGTTTCAGCTCCCAGAGAGAATCTTCTATCCGAGTTACACTATGAATGCTACCCACACAAGGTATTTTGCTGTTGTTTGGTGTCTCTTGTGCCTGCCTTACCTTGGTAAGAAGTCCTTTCCCTAACCATCATCTGGGAACTCTCCTTTATTCTCTCAGATATATTCATAAATTCCAAACTGGAATTTTATAGTCTTTCCAAGAAAAACATGAAACTTCTCAGGCTTCTCATAATAGCTTACAATTAAGTATTTACATCTGTTTCCTTATAGCCAGTGAGCGTTCCAGCGACCGGCTCTATGACGGCTCTATGAGTCTCAGGCCTCAAACACTAAGAGCAGTGTCGAGCATACGGCAGACATTCAAGAACCACTGACTGAAGAATGACAAAGGAGTGCCTCCCATTGTATTTACGTATTACCACAACATTTCAACTGAAAAGATCACAAGCTCCACCAGCCCAGACCCAACTCTGGCCATTGTCCTTTAGACTGAATGAGTCACGCGGGCAATGGTTTAAACTCCAGTAAACTCCTATCCTGATTTAGACTACAGTAAGTCACTTGCCTTCATTCTGTCTGCGTACCAAAGACTCACTGTGACACTACTGCCCTATTAGTAAGGGCTTTAAATCTGGCTCTTTAAGGCAGTTCAGGAAACACTCTGGACTGGAGTCTTGCATGGTGGTGGACTAAATAAAAAAACAATGTGTTTGTTTTTCTCCTCTATTACCTATGGTAACTATGCAGGATGGGACTGGTACCCATGAAAAAACAAAGTTTTTCAAAGGCCACTTCCATCCCCTTGACACATGGCCTCCTGGTGCAGACCCAGCATCCTCCAAGTTCTTTCCTGTTGCCTGTTTCAGACTTCTTTCTAGGCCACCTCTGTATCTTTGTGACTCCCACTGACCCGCAGAACAACTCACTCTAACAGGGACCCACATACACCACACTAGAATGGGACCCAGAATTTCTCTCTAGTAGGTTCCTCACAATCACACTTAGCCAGGACCCAGAGTGGCAACAGAAACCACAAGACAGACCTAACAAAAAGGAGACCAGGTAACTACACCAAGAAAGAATTCAAACACCAGAACTCCAGACGCCTAGATCAGAAGTACATTATTTATATCTTTAAAGAAAGATGAACAACCAAGGCAGTATGTCTCCTCCAGAAACCAACAGACCTATTACAATAGGCCCTGAGAAAGTCGTTAAGCTGAAGCACAAGACAAGAACTTCAAAACAAGAACCATAAAGAAGACTTGAATAGAGCCCTTAAAGAAGATCATGAAAGCACAAACAATGGAATGAAATAAAGAAAACAATTCAAGACATGAAAATAGAATTTAACAAAGAAATAGAATCACCAAAGAAAACACAGACTGAGATAAAACTGAAAATGAAAGACAGGCTGTCAAACAAACACTTCAGAGGAATCTTCCCCATTGACATAAAAGAGAGTCTCATGCCTTGACGATGGGGTAGAATAAATGGATAATTCAATTGAAGAAAATGGTGTGTGTGTGTGTATTTAAAAACTCCAAACACAAAATATCCAGGAAATCTAGAATATTTTGAAAAGACCAAACTCACAGATAATAGAGATAGAGGGGAAAAGAAAAACAAAGTCAAAGGCACAGAAAATATTTTCAATAAAATCATAAAAGAAAATTTACGTAATTTAAACAGAGGTGCCTTTATCAAGATATAAGAAACATACAGAACATAAAATAGTCTAAAAAAGAAAGTCCAGTCAGTGTGCACTGATTTTGTGTATTAATTTTGAATTCTCCTAATTTGCTTAGTAGTTTCCTGGTGAAGTTTTTAATGACTTCATATATAAAATCACTCCACCTGCAAATCAAGACACTTTGACGTTTTCCTTTCCTGTTTCAATTCTGCTTTCCTTCAGTTGTCTTACTGCTCTAGTAAACATTTCAAGGTTTTTATTGAATAGGTGTGGAGAGAGTGGATAGCCTTGTTTTGTTCTGGATTTTAGAGTGAGCTTGCTGTAAATTCCCTTTATCCTGTTGAGATGTATCACTATAACTATAGTTTCTCCAAGACTTTTAACATGAAGGTGTGTTGGGTTTTGTCAAGGGCCTTTTCTCCAACTAATGAGATGATTATGTGGAATTTATCTTTCAGTTTCTTTTTCGTGTGGATTACATAACCTTTTTATATGCAAATACAATTAGACTGAAAAGGAAATTAGGGAAACAGTACCTCCTTTTTTACAATCACCTCAAAACATAACAAAAACTAAAACAAACAGAAATCTTGGAATAACTGTAACCAAGAAAGCAAAAAAAAAAAAAAAACCAACCTTGTATAATAAAAGTTTTAAGATATTGAAGAAAGAAACTTGGAAAGACATCAGAAGATTGAAATACGTTTCATGCTCATGGATCCACAGGATTAACACAGTGAAATGGTCATCCTAGAAAAGCATCTAAAGGGCGGGAGATGGCTCAAAGGTTAAGAGCACTGACTGCTCTTCCAAAGGACCTGAGTTCAATTCCAAGCAACCACATAGTGGTACACAAACATCCTTAAGGAGATCCGGTGCCTTCTTCTGGCCTGCAGGCATACATGCAGGCAGAAGACGGTATACATAATAAATAAATAAATCTTTAAAAAACAAAGCATCTATAGATTCAGTGAAATCTCCATCAAAATTTCAACAGAATCAAAAAAACAGCTGCTGTAGGTCTCAGCATTCCTGACGTCAAGTTACGCTACAGAGATGCAGTAATATAAACAGCATGGTATTAGCATGAGAACAGACATGCCGAATAATACAACCAAACTGAAGACTAAGGAAACCTATGAACACAAGAGTTTTTGCAAAAAAAAAAAAAGCCAAAAATACACACTGGAGGAAAGACAGTATCTTCAAGCAATGGTAAAGGTCAAACTGAATGGTTGCATATTGATCAACTTATAAAAAACTCAAATCCAAGTCGATCAAAGATTTCAACATAAAACCAGATGCACTGAATCTGATAGACAGGGAACTCGGCAACAGGCTTGAATTCATTGGCACAGGAAAGGAATAGGACGCTCGCCGATAGCACAGACACTAAGACCAACTAATAAACGGAACCTTATACTGCTAAAAATCTTTTGTATAGCACAGGACACCATTATTCAAGCAAAGCAGCAGCCTACAGAATGGGAAAAGATCTTTACCAAATATACATGTGACACGGGGATAGGATAGTATCTAGAATATATAAAGAGCTAAAAACATATCAAGAAAACAACAATTAAAAAATGGGATATAGAATTAAGTAGAGTTCTCAAAAAGGTAAAAAAATAAATGTTTAGAAACACTTAGAAAGTGTTCAATATCCTTAGCTACCATTGAAATTCAAATCAATACTTTGAAACTTAATTTTATACCAATCAGAATGGACAAGATAAATAAAACCAATGACAGATCATTCTGAGGAGCATACAGAGTAAGGGGAACACTCATTCATTGCTGCTGGGACTGTAAATTTGTTCAGTTGCTATGGAAACCAATCTGGCAGTTCCTCAGGAAAGTGGGAATATATCTACCTCAAGATCCAGTTATACAACTCCTGGGCGTAAACCCAAAGACTGTATCTTACCTCATCCACGTTCATAGGTGCTCTATTCATAATAGCCAGAAACAGGCAAACAGCCTAAAGTGAGTAATGGAAATGTGGCATATTGACACAATGGAATATTGTGCAACTGCTTTGAAAAATAAAATTATGATAAATGGAGAAAAAATTATCCTGATGAGATAACCCAGATCTAAAAAGGCAAATGAATATTGCCTGTTTTTTCTCATACGTGAATTTTGTTTTTAACTTTAGACGTGTGCTTCAAACTAATAACCACAAAGGTTAGGTAGCTAGTAAGGGATTGAGTATGCAAGTGGCAAGGGAATACAGTCTTACAAAAGGAGATAAGGCAGAAACCAGACTACAAGGATTGAATGGAGAGCAGGGTGGGTGGGCAGCCGAAAGGAGGGCATTCAAGGAGGGAAAATTAACAATAACGGTCTTTTGAAAAGCCATATGGAAACATTATACTGCAGAAGCTTCCTAAAATATATGCATATGTGAAAGGAATCAAAGAGTAACAGAAATAATAAAAGAGATGATAACCCAACTAGACATCTTATGCTACCAAATAAAACCTGCAGTGCCAGGAATTAGTTGCATCTTATTGCCCTATGGAAACCTCCATACATAAAAGACTATCAGCAAAGCAATTACTTACTCTCCATAACCTGATAGTAAGGCCCTACCTCTATCAACAATTACATATGTTATTGATCACAGAGAAATCCAGCTGGTGCCCAAATCAGAAGCCTCACTCCAACTAACTAATGTTCATGTTGCTATAAGATTTTACATACTACCAGAGGAGAAAACTAATCGTCAGTATTGCCCAGACACAAACTCTGACACCCACAACAGCAACCTGCTTGCGAGATATATTGTTGCTCTACTGGCACAAATGTTGTAGGATTAACCAATCACTTTTTAATTGGCTTTAAACTCTACATGGCGGACAATGAGGGCTGCTGAGAAGCCAAGAACAATGGCACTGGGTTTTGATCCTACTGTATGTACTGGCTTTGTGGGAGCCTAGGCTGTTTGGATGCTCACCTTCCTAGACCTGCATGGAGGGGGGAGGACCTTGGAATTCCCACAGGGCAGGGAACCCTGACTGCTCTTTGGGCTGGAGAGGGAGGGGGGAGGGGTGCAGGGGAGAAGGAGGGAAATGAGAGGCGGAGGCGGGGAGAAGGAAGAAATTTTTAATAATAAATAAATAAATAAATAAATAAATAAATAAATAAATAAACTCTACTGCATGACCCAGGAGCCCCTGAGCCAGAAGTGACCCAAATGCCAGTTGGAACTGACAAGAAAAAGGGAGTAAGCAACCAACACTCAGATTCAGCTATGATGCCTACCAACCACAATAATGACCAGTTAGTCACAGTAACCCTAAGGGTGCAGTAGTGGCACACACACTTTGGCAGTAACCAACAACTCTGTAATTGGAATTAAGACCTGCTCAACAAAAGGGAAATCATGTCTGGTACTGGAAACCTAGCAAACTACCCATGGCTAGTGAAAACATAGATCACGGAAGAAAACCTACAACCATAATTTTACTAAATCAGCATAATCCCTAACTACACTCTAAATATTTGTTCTTATACCCAATAAGTGTAGTTCTTACTCCTTACCAAGAGATGGGAAACATTCCAGAAAACCACAACCAATTAAAATGCAGAGTTGTGAAGTATGCCCCAATGGATACATCTGCAAAACAACTTCCACACCTAAGGGGACACCGCAGAAGATGGGGTGGAAATATTTTAAAAGCCAGGGGATCAGGGAGTATCTCCTAGAATTGTCAGCAGAGACACACCTAAAGTATCACCAACATTACTGCCTAAACATGAGACAAACAAGGACAAAAGTGGAAGGCCAAAGTGAAGTAGGGGAAAGACCACAATGTCTCAACCCTATACCAAGAACTATAGGTAACTAAGTCATGCTATGAGTTGGAGACATGGTTGTCCTATGCTAAACTGTCAGCCCTGGGAACACGCAAGTAACATTAAACAGACTGAGTAGGTTATATTTAGGAATAAGAACATATGTGTGTGTGAATTTCTATAATATATTAATTATATTTATATATACATGTACATATGTGAATGTAACAACAATTCATGAAAAAAGAGGCCATCAATTTGAAAAAAAGCAAAGAGAGGTTGGTTATATGGGACAGGTTGGAGGGGAAAAGGGGAAAGAGAGAAATGATGTAACAATTAAATTATGATCTCAAAACTAAAATAAAAAATATACCTTTTCATGAGATGAAACCAAAATCTAACAGTGCTAAAATGGCCAAGAAGCTTAGACTAGGTAAGTCTATGATCTGCTAAGGATGACTCCTGATATACTGCTATACCTATAGGTCAGTGCATTATTCAACCTCATCAGAAAAGTATCTTCTTACAGCAAAGACTCGTGAATGGACAATGTGCAGAGAGTGACAGGCTCTGGAGCACTCCGTCCTAAATGGGATGTCTTTATCAAACCCCTTCCTTCAAGGCTCAGGGATCTATATGGAAAAGGAAGAGGAAAGATTGTAATAATCAGAGATGGTGCATGACTCCAAGGAAACAGTGTCTTGCAGATAGGAAAGAACCAGTATACAAATGAGCTCATAAATAGTATGGCAGCATACGCAAAACACACAAGATCCAAAACGTGTGTGCATGCAATTTGGTTTCACTTTGCTTTTTTTTTTTCTTATTGGCTTTTTGTTTGTTTTGTGGGGAGAATCTGAGAGGAGTTTGGAAAGAACATGATCAAAATGTATGAAGAAAATTTTTATAGAAAAATGTATGCTAACTAGAAGCGAGAAAACAAAGAGCCACAAGTATTAGCACACTAGAACATTTCCATACTCAGATCATCACACAGATCAAGCAAACACATGCAACAGCCCGAGATTCTAGTTCTAGATGGGTGTGGAGCCAGTACTAATAAAGGAGTACAGGGAAACCCTCCATCTGACTGTGGACTGATCAATCTCTTTGTTGTTTAGTCTCCTCTTCCACAGACATAGTGTCTATCTTATAAGAGGATACACTTCTTATAGGATATGTTCACTTGGCCTGGGTGACAGGGTCAGACAGAAATCACACACCCGGGAAGTATTATGAAGATGCATGTGCTTCACTAGGACACTTCATACTGAAACACTTGGGAATATTCATGTGTTTAAGTAAAGTTGAGAAATGCCTGGTTGTAAAGAGTAGTCTTGGAGTTAAAAGATCCGACTAAGGACCCAGTTCCCCATGCCAGTTGTGGTGTGATCTTGGACAAATCCAAAAAATGGCTGCTTCTGGAACCCACTCCTTACTCTCTAGAGTAGGATACTTGAGGAAGTGCTGGCCCAGCTACAGGAGGAGCTGCAGAGCAAGCCTCATGCAGCTTCCTGCCTGTCATTTTCAACAAACTGTACAAGAGAACTAATGACAAAAACACAAAGAACAAGGCTTCCACTAAGAAAGACACCTGCCAGCCTAAATCTGAAGGCCACCTGTCACAGGTTATATACAAAGTAGCATGTCAAAAGCAAAGGTGAAAATTGTTTAATTCACTCCCAGCTTGAGTGGCACCACATCTGCACATGCCCACACTCCTTCACAATAGACAAACATCTGTGTTTAGGCTTTGCAGTCACTGTAGGACCAGCATTTGGTGCACACAATTTTTTGGGGGGGGGGGTCTGATCAGGATGAAATTGTTACATTTACAGAAACTGAAGCTGCTGGGAGACAGGAGCATCACTGCTCAGAAGGCACAATTCTGTGACCAGCAGGCCAAGCTCTGCGATTACATTCTCCAGAAAGGCAGGATGTTCACAGTTCCTATGGAATTTCAGGGCCTTAGGGAGTGAATGGCTACCCACTTGACGGCCAGCATCCTTTCTTAGGATATTATTAAAGGATATCTATTATTAAAGCATATCATCTTTCTTCAGGATGATATTAAATACTTAGGTCAAATTTTCAGAGTAGATAAACACAGTTCTCAAGTCCAGATGCTCTAGCATGACTGTTTCCAGGAGCATGTTACTTGGAACATGTATGGAAGTTTCCATACATGTAACTCAGAAGGACAGATTCCACTTCTCCAGTTAGAAGAAACAACAACAATAAGTCCAGTCAGCCCCACTAGATGACATCACACCTCCCTGCACGGCCTGGCAGCAAGAGGTGACTCTTACCTTTGGGCTGGAGTGCTGTAGCTGTTGTCATAGGAGTCGTAACTCTGCTCGTCATACGCCGTACCATACCCATCATCATAGTCCTGAAACACACCAGAGGAGAGAAATTAAGAAGACCCTTTGGAAAGAAAGAACACTCTGCTTCCAGTTCCTGCATGGTACCAGCTGATGCTAACTGAATCTAACCATGGTGTGAGATGTGCAGTTGTGGCTTCAGTCCAATGGCCAGAGCAAAAAGCTCCCAACATTCTCTCAAAAGAACAAGCATGTGCTGGAAACCATTGCTACATGGTCAGGACTCAAAAATGAACCAGGGAGCTGCAGAGTGCCAAAGAACATTTATTTAAAAACAAACACACAAAGGAAGAAAGCATGGCTAAATCTTGGTGAGAACAGAAGTGTGTGATATTTCCACTTAGCAACCACAGGCTGGGAGCCACTGGGGTGCAGTGAGGCAACTGGAACAGCCTTTAGCAACGGTTCCCAGTGAGTGATCTTCATCTGATCTGACTTGGCACTCTCTTTAGTACAAACAGGCTCACTCCCTAGGGGTTAGCCGAAGAAAATAACTAGAGCCACTTGTTTAACAGTTTACCTACTTGAGACTGTCGAGAAATACTGGGCAAATGAGTTAATTAATAAGCATTAAAGAAATACAAAAAAATCCCAGAAATCTAGAGGGCTGTGCCCACCTCAGTGCCATACGCCCAGAACTGTTTCCTTTGGCTGACCCTGAGATCCAGCATGGGGAGGAAATGGACTTAAAAAGCTGAGCTGAGGGTAAACTGGCTGGGTGAGTGCCGGGTATGAGTGCCAATATACCTAAGCATACACCCATCAGAAGCCAGGCACAAAGTTAACGCAGAGGAGACTAAAGGGGCAACGTCTGATGCATACATATGTCACAGAATTTGTTTTGAATAGTCCTAAACATAAAACATACAACAAATCCTGGAAGAATGTGATTCCTAGAGTTGATGATTAATATATATTGTATCTAGTTTAAAACAAGAATTTGAGGCATGTTAATAAAAACACAAAAATATGGTCTTTCTATAAGAAAAATAGCTGTTAATAAAAATTGTCTCTGAGGAAGGAAAACCATTCAATCTGCTAGGCAAAGAATTTAAACCAGCATCTTGAACATAGCCAAGGAGCTAAACAAACTGTTATGACCAAGAAAAGCCTCAGTATATCACCTCACCAAATAGAGCCTATCAGTGGACAGAGAGGCCAAGGAAATGCTTGGCTTGGAAACCAATAAAGCAGAAACGTCACTGGTCTCATCAGCAGAAACACTGGACAGAAGTCACTGAACTTGAAGACAGACATGCTGAGAACAAAGAACGGAAAGAAAGAACATAGCATCAGAGACCTGTGAACAGTACCCAGTGAATGAGCAGAAAAATATTCAGAGAAACAACCAGTTCAAACCTTTCCCAATTTGATGAGAAAACTTCACATACCTAAGAAGCTTAACATTTCCAAAAGTAAAACCACAGAGATCCACAACCGTAAGAGCCAGAAAGGCAAACGCAGAAAACCCTGCCAAAGACATGTACCTGGTGACACAGGAACATCCCGACAGGAAGGACAGCACCCAGAAGACAAGGAGAACCCAGATTCCAGACACAAAGGACGCTCAGACAGTAGAGTGGGTGAGGGGCGCTGCACTGAAACGCTCCTTCAAATTAACAGAGGATTCAGAACCATAGCAGGCAAAACCAGAAAAGGACCAGTAGTAGACACACATTTTAGGAAACAGAGAGAGCCCTTCAAAGAAGGAGAAGTTGTTAGTAACTTGAAGCTACATGAAAAATTTCATGTTTAGAAATACATAAAGGACAATACAAAGATAAATATGTAACTATGGAGCGATACATCCAATAACAGCAAAACACACCTGCATGACAGTGGATCAGAAAAACAGTCTATATATTTGAAGAATAATTACAGTAACCAAAGCAATATACCCTCACAGGCACACAAAAAAAGAAAGTCAGAAATTACCATTCATATTTAAATGCAATTCACTTTTTAACAATAGTTTCAAGACAGCTCACTCGGGACTTTTCAATAAATAATGCTGGGACCCCTGCAGAGAGACCCACACATAAGATAAAATTGAATGACAACCTCACATCATATGCAAACATTAACACATCATGCATCATATCTGCATGTGAGCAGTTACAGAACTTGGAGAACAAAAGGTAAGCATGACTATACACTGTCACCGTCATGACCTTGGGTCAGTGATTTCTTTGACAGACTAGCGAAAGCACAGAGCCGAGGAATATGGAGAAAAAAAGAGCTCAGAGAAATTCAAAGCTTTCAACTTTCAAAGGACACTATTTAAAAGAAATGAAAAGATAATCCACTTCATGGGGGACAAAAATCAGTAACACATGGGATTTGGTTTACTCTCCAAAATAGAAAAGGATTCTTATAACTCAACCAGGAAAAGACAGTAACTACAAGATTAAAGCCAGCCTCATCATTCTTTGGGAGCCATGCTTTATCCATGTTGGTTAATTCTGAGAGAGTTCTATGTTGAGAACACTGGCCTCCAACTCACAAGAGATCCTCCTGCCTCTGCCTCTCACTGTTATTTCTAAAGAGCCGTGAGCTTCCAAACAGTCAAGAAAAACAATGTTTCTGTACAATGGAATCTGACATGTTACACACTAGTCTTTAGGCCACAAAAGCACTGTCTCTTGTCCTATAGCTGGCTCTAAGTTTCCAGGGTTAATTACATGGTGGCTCTGGGTTTACTGGTATTTTTAAAATACTTAAATCATTTGTGAACAACACCTTTGACCATCAGAGCACAGCCCCTGGCGGTAGGTGTAAATGCACCACGTGGTCAAAGGAGCATCAACACTAGTTACCGGGCTATACAATCTCGCACTCAATGCAGCTCATCCTTGCATCAAATTCTGTTTTTACACTTATGTAAATCCTCAAACTATATAGAAGGGATGAGAAGGATACATATACGTCCAGCATATGATGAACTTCAGAATGATCTGACATCAATCATTCTCAAATGGTAGACCACAATCCCACATCTACACTTTTTTTCCTGGAATTTTAATAAAACTCAAAAAAGGTGAAGAATGTCAAAGTTACTATGTACAGGAGAGTCACATAATAGGTTCAAAAGTGATTAACTCATTCTCTTAAAATATTTTATTTTTATTCATGTATATATGTGTGTTGTTGTGTGTGTATGTGAGTATGAATTCAGGTGCGCATGGAGGCCAGAAGAGGGCATCAAAATCCCGAGCTGGAGTTGCAAGCATGCAGGGGATTAAGAGCATCGGAAAGTGAGGTTGGGGGAACAGAATTCCAGTACACTCCTGATGCAGTGCGTGTTCTTAACTGCTGAACCATTATTCCAGCCCCAGTACCTTTTAAATTAAAAAGAAATAGATACAATAATTGGACATATTTTGCAGGTACAGTTTTATTTAAGGATATCAAAATGCTAACTATCTTGACTCGGTCATTATGTATTCACTTTTAGAAAACATTTACAGACTCACTTCATTTAATTTACAAAAAACAGTTATCTAAATAGAAGGTTTCAAAATCTTCCAATTTTATAAAACAAGTGTCAGCAGAAATAGATACTACCAAATTGTAGGTGTAAGTCTTATATAAATTATATGTGATTACCTATACAGCTGAATGTTTTGTGAAAAGGAAGAAATGAATACAAAATGGGAGACGGTCGTATAAAAGGAATAAAATTGTAACACAGAAACAAGCCACGGTGTTCTTCAGCGTTAAAGGTAAATCACTAATTTGGTTATGATATTTCAGTGGCCAATGCAAAGTGGCCATAAAACAAATTCTGAGATGATTTTCATAACAAAGCAGTAGCAAAATAACAACACGAATTCTGACCAACTACTAAGCTAAAAGCTGGCAATAACTAATATCAGGAACATTTCCAATCATTGTTTAAACTTTTCATGCATGCACTGACATAGACACCATGATGGAGATCTTCCTACGGCTAATGAGTGACTTCATACAATGAAGTGGAGTGGAGATAATGGACAGCCAAAGAGAGCCTTGAATTCATTATGTCAGTGGTGAGACAGACCAGACCAACTGAGAAAAGCAAAGGAAGCTCAATGTGAATTCATAGAAAACCTAGTATTTTCTTTTCAAAGAAAGGTCTTAAGAATTATTCAGAATGAATGGAAGGTGTAAAGCAATGGAGGAACAGACCTTTTGTATCTAGGGATGCTACAAACTGGAATGAACACAGCAAGACAAGAGTAGAGGAATGATGATGAAAAGCCAGGAGCTGCTTCATGGAGGACCAGTTAAAGAATGGACATCTGGATTTTAGTGACATGATTGCCTTGTGTTGCAGAAATCCCTGTCTGGCAATACTGCAGAACAAAAAGGATGGTGTGCAAAGTCGGTGTGCAAGAAGGTCATTATGGGGTACAAATAGTTTGGGAAATACACAGGTTATGGCTTCCTTAGCAACATGTTAAATGTCGGTAAAGACTGGGTAGTTCAAGGAAAGAGTTCTGATATATATATTTAAGATTATAAATGACTAAAATTTAAAATTTTAACTAAAATACTATGCTGTGCACCATTTTACTTCTATACCATGCCATTCAATCCTTGCTCAACTCTTATGCCAGGTTATTTGCAATACTATTTAAGGACACAATTGTTCAGCTCACTGAATGACTAACATCCGTGTTTTATACTTCACAATATGAATCTACAGTTCTTTATTTTATGATTTCTTTATTGGACTTGGCTACGAAGTATGTATTTTGTACTTCTTCCAACTACAGCAGTGATATCTGCTCAGTGGACACTATATGGAAATATAGGGACACGGAAAGTGTTAAAGTGACAGGGTTAAGGAACAGTTGCCTGGGACTCCAGGGCTCTTCTACTGCGTTTACTGAGAGTTCCCAGACTGAGAATAAGAGAACCAGAGAAATGAACAAGGGTGGGTGAAGAATGGTGGAGCTTATTAAGTCTCTAAACATCAGATCCCCCCCCCCATTACTTTTTGTGAGACTATCTCAAGTAGCCCAGGCTGGCCTAGAACTCACTATGTAGCAGAGGGTGACCTTGAACTCCTGCTCCTCTTGCAGTTGTTTCAACTAGCTAGAGAATCTGTTTCTATGCCCTGAAGCTCTCTCACACACAACCCACCTCTGCATTCTGATATGAAGCCTGAGGTCCACTGGCATTATTAGGTTCATCAGGACCTTCAGAAACCTTCAGATCACTTGGAATCTTTCAACTGAACAAAGCAGGAAATCTGCCTTTCATATTCTAGTGTCTTCACCTACACATTTGTGTTTCACCAGTGCCTAGATGAAACGCAAATCTAGCCTTGCAGCTTCCTGACTTGTACTCTGTTTCCTGGCTCATACAAGATACAGACCAAATGGGCACATGTGTAGGCTAAGGAAGCAGTTCTGCTTCTCACGGATGGTGCCTCTTCTCCTCTGGAACCTTCCTGGATAACAAATGTTAGCCTGAAAGTGGAATTATCATTGTGGGGCTATCACAATTGATAATCCACAAATATCTGGCACCTACAATTATTTTTTTTTTGTCTCCTTTCTTGCTTTCTACTCTAGAAAGTCTCTATGAGTTAGGACCAGTTTCTCCTCTCCTCCACTTCCTGATCCTCCCCTTCTCTGCACCATCCCCATCTTCATGCACAAATATCTTCAGTACCTCACTGCTCTGCCCAACATCACCCAGCTGGTTCCTTTTCTTCTCCCAGTTAGTCATTATGGTAAGCAAAATCAGTCCGATTCAGAAAGAAAAATACTATATATTTTATCTTACATGTAAAATCTAGATTAAAATTATGTATGTGTGTACAGATAAATTCAGAGAACTAAAAGAGTGATCATGAGAGAGAAGGAAGAGGCTCTCCAGGAGGTGAAACAGAGATGACGATGGAGTGCAGTAGAAGACACCGGGAGAGGGAGCAAACCTGCGCATGATCACATCTCACATACAGCAGGCAATGTAGCAGCATCTGCCGAGGGACTGAACAAAAGAACAGATTCATGGCCAACTCACAGGAAATACGATAAATGTTTCCTTGAGATGAATGCAAGTCAAGGCAACACTACAAAAGAAAGCAAGCATAGGAATTTTTAAAATGTTGAAAATCTTGATACTCATAGTGCATTTACACTATTTTTGGTGAGCACTCAGACTTTTATTCTCTGCCTTGAGCAAATGATCACCTTTGGAGGTCTATTTCTGAAAGCCAGAATGACGTTATCAAAAACTGCAAATGCATACAAAGCTTGCTTCTTCATCAAGCATACACCTGCGGCTATGCTTAGAAACAGAACTGGGACAGTGAACCCCTAGCTGGACAACAGGCTGCAGCAAGGGCCATGTGCTCTGCCACTCTCAAGCTGGCACACGTCCAGATAACCAGAATATTGCTTTAAAGCCATCTTCCAGGACAGAGGAAACAGCGTGGCCCATTTAGTTTTATTTCTGTCACAAGTAAAATCAAGTATAACATTTAAACCTGGAGAAACAATTTTAAACTGAGAGAATTTAAAAGAGTGATTATAAAAATATTGCATCAGAGTGGCATCCTTTTAAAGAGAGATAATTATATTATGAATACTTCACTCTAACTAGGGTGACAACTGGCCATTTGAGATATGACAAGTTTCCACACAGATGCAGTGTGAAAAGCTTCAACAAATTTAGGGTTTATAATGATTATGTTGAGTTTATAAAACAAATAATAAAGACTTTTTAAAATTCACTTTAGCTGGGACTCTGGGAAATAATATCCTTGGTATAGCTTTAACAGTATCCTAAATGACAGTGAACATATGAGCGGCGACATTTGTAAGAAAAGACACAGGCTGTAGTACTTCTAACCCTAAATAAAAGCCTTCCCACATCATCTGCATCAAATATGATGTATGTAACCCTCGGTAGCCTTGGGCAGCCCCTCATCTTGTGGCTGTAAGAAGTGTCTCAAGGCTGCTCCTACTAGGCCTTGGGAATGTAATAGCCACGTTCCTAATCCACTGTTGAAAAACTTGGTGAACAGAATTAAACTAAAACCTCTGTCATTATGGAATTGAGATTTTTGCATCAAAGTAGGCAGCTGTCTTAGTTCCCACGAGAGAACAACACCCTGAACTCTTAATTCAAAGCCTAGTAGATTTACCAGCTGCTTCACCATGATGTGCTGGAACTTCAATCCTCCCAAGCTCTGATTTCTTTAAAGGGCCCATCAGCCTCTCTGCTACCTTCCTTAGGATTTGACACTAGTCCATAGCTGCCTCTCTCAAGCAGAGTTCCAGAGGACGAGACTCCAGATAACCTAAGGTACCAACTAGACATAAAATCAGCTTCGTTCCTGTGCATCTGGACTGATACTAATCATGGACCACCCCTGAGACAGTTGAGGAAATAATCACACAGATAACTATATTCTGTGATTTAAAGGATTAGGTGCTGAGAAAGGATAGCACAACAGACAACTGGCCACAGTCTAAGCTCACTGTTCAGACTTTCATTTCATAGGTTGATAAATCAGTAACTAACTTTTCTCCCCCACCTCTTTCTTTCTTTTTTGCTTTTTCAGTTTTTCTGTATTTAAATATTCTCCTTTGTTTGCTGTTTTTGTTTCACCTTTTGGACTTACAGCAACATGGTGGGGGTCGGGGAGCAGATTCTTGCTAATATTTCAGGCTGTGTCTGCCAGGATGCATACAACCTCACAAGGACAAGAACTTAACTCCTTTTCCCAGCGCCTGCCACTAAGAGAACATCCAAGGAATTGAATTGAATTCTCTCTGCATGAATACATGGCTGCCAGAGACCAATTTCATAGATCTACTCATTCTTGTAAATGTAGTTCCATCTGAGCAATGGCTGGCCAAAAGAGGTATGCCCAGTGATGTCAGTTCTACAGAGAAAGGGAAATGGCTGCTGGCTTAAGATAAGGTTAAGATAAAAAGCACCCAGCTCTCAGTTTTGTAAGAATTTTCCTTGCACACTTTTCAAAGCTCACTGAGAATCCCTCAGATCACCACCAAGCCTTACAGCTTGAAGGACAATGGGCTCAGTTTTGTAAGAATTTTCCTTGCACACTTTTCAAAGCTCACTGAGAATCCCTCAGATCACCACCAAGCCTTACAGCTTGAAGGACAATGGGCTGTTTTACTTCAAGTGGTAATATTAGGTCTAACAGCTAGATTCTCTTAATTCACAATTTCATCAAATCTTTGAACTTTTTACTCAAGAGCAAAGTGAGTCATAAAACAAAAATCCTAAGTACTTAGCTTAGAGACTGGCATTGTGCAGGTTCACCTCATTATATACCAGGAGGCACAGCACCCAGATCAAGAAATGGAAGAATAGTTCCAAGCACAACCGTCACGCCATTTTGCAATTACTACCTGCTCCCCCATACTGCCATCATGACTTTCAACACAATCTGAGAGTTTTAGTTGCTTCTGAGTTTTATGCAAATAGACTCAGAATAGCTACTGTTTGGAGCTGTGGTTCGTTCATTCAGACGTTTGTGGGAGTCACCCACACACAGTGCATGGCAATGACTGGTTTCTCCCCATGGCTGCAGGTTGTTTATCTATTCCACCTGGGTCGGCAGTCTTCGGCTTGTTTCTGCCTATAGATTTCCCACTTAGCCTCCTGGTGTACTCCCTTGTGTATGGCTGCTGGAAGCCACTCGGTGAGGCCCTCGGAGGGAGAAGGACTGTGCTGTAACCAGTGCAGAAACTTCTCCTAAAGCACCTGAACAGGTTCGGACTCCCACAGCAGGGCAGGGCACTCCTACTAGGCTGACTCGCAGCTAAGACCTGAAACCACCTGTCTGTCCTACGCATCTTGCCTGGGCTCATTTATTTAACATGCAGGATTATTTTGCAGAATTTCCTTCCTAAAATAAGCCAGACATTCAAGCAGTTTAGGAAAAGGATTGACTTGTGAGGCTCCTAACAGCTATTTCCAGCAGACTGTACATGTTGCTCTTCACCCGTATTTCTAGTAAAGTGAATTTAAGAAATTATATAACATTTGTTTTCTTTTTGTTGTTTTTTTTTAATTTAAATAAGGGGTCCCTGGACTTTTCAAAAAAATGTTTTTAAAAATGTATTTTCTTAAATAACCTCTGCACAACCTGCACTGTTTTAATTAAAGTGTTGGCTATGGAAAACAAGATCATTGAAGCAGTTAGGGACTGGTAGTTACCTGTCAACATTACATCAGCCGAGGCTGTACTGGGGGAAATGTGTTGCCAGCAAAGCCCTCTACCGCACAAGATTGCAAAATCTGTCAGGATTAAAATTTCAGGTAAAACCAGGTATGTTGGCATACTCTTTCAATCCCAGCACTTGGGACACAGAGAAGAGCAGATCTCTAAGTTTGAGGACAGCCTGGTCTACATTAAAATCCTGTCTCAGAATAAACAAACAAACAACAAAAATAATCAAGAACAAAACAAAATTAATAAAACAACAACAAAACCCCAAAGCCCCCAGGTAAGCCTGAATGCGAGCGGTCTTCCTCCTTGACTCCTCGCACAGAACCTGTGCTAAGGTGACACAGCCCGGGCTTCCCCGATGGCCTGGCTGACGCTCCTGCAGCGGGATATCAAAAGAACAGACTGAAGTGCTAAAGTGCTCCCAAGTGACAGGTGAGGACATGTTTTTCTTCAAATCAGCTTCCGTCTAGAACAACCTTAATGGGCCATAAAGTAAGAGAACAGGGCAAGCAGGGTGTCTGCTAAAAGAACCTGGGCCTGGCCCTCTGCTTCTACCCAAAAGCATCTCCGACTCTTTAAATGGGTTTGAGCCACAGGTGACAGACATCCTGTGAAGAAATACTCCCCTGAAGTGGGAGGCAAGGCGTGCCTAATAGGCCAGGCTTCACAGTACCAAGGAAACGGCAGCCGCCTTTCTCTCATTCAAAGCAGGTGCAGAGGACAATGGTTCCCTAATCCATGAGTCAGTGACAAGGGCGAACTGCTCTAAGGTTCTGTGCACATTCACAAATGAGGTCATTTCGGGTACCACCAGCCCCTTCATTCTAAACCAAACAAATGAGTGATGGAGTCTTACTCAGCATCACCTCCAGCAGGTCAGCACCATCAGAGGGCACAGCTGGAACAAAAGGCACATGGCCAGTTATGCCTTGATGTACACTTAAGGACTTTGCTTCTGGCTCTGCTCCTTGTAGTCTTTTGCTCATTTTCTTATTTCTTCTAGCCGACAGCAGGACAGAAGTGAGAATGATGGAAAGAAAAGCGTTAGCCCAGGGACCAGAGAATTGGGCCCCCACCGCGGCTCATTCCCTCTAACTCTTGGGAGTCGCTGTGGCCTTGGCTAGGTGCTGATCTGAGGCTGGTGAGCTCTGCTTTTCCTTTCCAGGTGAGGCACAGTCAGGAGTGCTCTCTGAGTTACACACACAAGCGTGTAAGCGACAACTGCATGCTCACTGCTCACTCAAATCCCCGGGGAACACTTAGTTGCCTATGCACTAACTCTTGGGGATCTGAAAGGAAGGTACAGAGTTAGACCACTTGGCTTATAAAATGAACTCCAGGAACCATTGCTGTCTCTAGGTTATAGAGCACAACCTCCCTTGATTTATCAAGCAGGCAAGGTGACACCACACAAGGCGATTTCAGGGTAGTCGCCTGCTCTGTTTAATAAGCATACTGTATCTGGAAAATAGAAACATGCCCAACACCTGCTGAAGGAAAGACCTCTATTACTCTTACGAACTTGTCGGACCACAGTCAAAACATCCCCCAAGATGAGGCAGGAGATTCACATCTCAGCTCAACCTTGCGCACTGAGTGGTGACACCTTACTAAGACAGCAGGAGACACTATCTAGGTGTCAAAGCTCAATCAATCATAATTAAATGAGTCAGAGAATAAAAATAATACGATAGCATTTTGAAGACAACTTAAATTTATGTATCATGAAGGAGAGCAATTGCATGTTTTCAATAAATTTTAATAAACCCAATTTTCTAAAGCCATTTCTGGGGCCAGCAAGACGGCTGTTACTGAAGTGCTCACTGCCAAGCTTGAAAAACCTAAGCTCTAGCCCTTGGTTCCACACAGCTGAAGGAGAAAACCGACTCCTCTGACCTGGTGACACACACAACTGTATGTGCACACATACAAACTAAACAAAATTTTAATACTATTTTAATACTCCAAACACCCAAAGCCACTCAGTTTTAGTTTGCTTCTATCATTAAAATACTTGCTTTTTTGTATTCTGTCACTTTCTCTTCAAAATCAGAATTTCTATTTGATGAAATTAGTTTCTTGTATTCTTCTTATTATTATTATTCTGTCTTGAATTGTTAAAGGAAGCCAAGTTCCAGTGGAAAACGCTCCACTATGGAATTATCAAACTGGGCAAGGTTACAGACATGCAGACTGACTGCAGATCTACCAACAGCAGCGTCTGCAGGCGGAGCGAATTCCAATCCCAGAAAGGCTAAACGAGGCAGATAACAACAAAACAGGTGTGCATCCCAAAGAACAGTGAAAAGCCTACTTAGACTTGTAGAATAACCGAGTCCCCATTAAATGGCACTAGTATTTAACATCTAATGTTTGCTAAAACTGGCTTAAGCTACTCAATTTTACTTCATTAAGAAGGTCAGAAAGTGTGTGAACTCATGAGCACAGCGTGGGAGTTAGGTGACCAATCTAGCCACCTTCTACGCCCTTAGGTGACATCTACAAACTGTCTGGCTCTGAGAAAGGCTCCTGCAAAAGGAAGCAAAATAAAGGCAAAAAAAGAAACCCACAGTCTATGAAAACAAGGCCAAGAAAGAGAGCAGAGGTGGTGAAGTGCTACATGTCAGAGGTGATGCAACAATCTCAGCACCAACTTGGGAGTCCACTGCTCTGGAAGAAACTGTGAGTAAGGATGCAGCCATTTAGCTCTAGCTCTCTGTTAATGGAACTGAACTGCTTATAATGCCTTGTGAACAGACACAGGTTAGGGAGACAAAGCCAAATTCCCCAGCTGGCCAGTGTGAGTGAATCGAGATTGCTGCTCACACAGCTCACGGAGCAAAGGAAATACAGGTTGGGTACGCTTTCTCACTGCTCCCCGTCCCTACCTCACAAGGAAAGCCCTTCCGAAATGACCAATTTTCCTTTTTGGTTCTGCCTTCCTCAGCTTTTTTTGTTTTGTTTTGTTTTTTAATTCATTTTGTAGACCAAGCTAGCCTCCAATTCACAGATATCTGTCTGCCTCTGCCTCCTAAGTGCTAAAATTAAAAGCAAGAGTCACCACTGCCCATCCCAACTCTATCCGGATGTGTGTATACAAATTTAATCGGCCATTCTTGGCTCACTGAACATTTACTCTATTTTATGAGATAAAGAATGGCTCGATTCTAGCATTGGAAACAATGGCAATTCAGACCTTCAAATTTAATCATTATTTTTTTCTTTTGACATTAACAATGTCTGATGAAGAAAGAGGTTCTAGTTAGACGATGAGGGCAAGACAGGAAAAGGAATTCAAAGGAAGCAAGAGCTGGTGGAAAGGCATACAATACTCAGGCGACTGTATAGTTACGGAGTGTGCCAGCACAGACGGAACCCTGCAAGCTGGTATGCAGTAAGCAAAGGGTTAATGCTGGCTCAACAGTCAGACGCAGAACAGGGTAGACACTCAACTTCATCCTGAAGACACTTAGAATTCTAAACCAGTTCCTCTCCTTTGTGTGGGAAGGCAGCGACAGCATATCAAAAATCTGGCTACGAAGGTTTGCATAACCTGTGATCCAGCTAGATGTGTTGAGTCAGGACCATCCTTGTATGGTCACAGTATTTGGTTCTAAATAGAAGGTTATTTCTTCTAAAGTAGAGTTGTGACTTATGCTCAAAGTAATGTATTGGTAATAATAAATTGGTAATTAGCTAGCAAGTCAAAGTTGCCCTGACAACAAGTACACCCAAATTATTGGTTGTGGCTCTTCCATGTGTGGCCATGTCAGAAAGAAACTGTGGATGACGAGAGCCTTCATTGCTTAGGACTGAATTTGGAAATGGAGGAGAGAGTGATGTAGGGGAATCCTGTTGAATCTGTGATAACTCAGAGAGCTTGTGCAGCATCAAGGTAAACTGAAGACACCCAATTACTGTTCAGAGTTCGGTATGTAAAGAACTCACATATATGGAGCCAAAGCAAGGTCTGAAAAGAACAGGAAAGTGACCCAAATCAGGCGCTTCCTTCCAGCAGTTAACATGGGAGGTGGTGCGAACAGAAAAAAACCTACCATATAAGCAACACTGAGAGAGCCTTTCTCTTCTGCAGGTGGTCAGTTGCAAATAATTGATAAGGTCCTTCAGAGACAGAAATGCAGCTGCCATGCACAATGGGGACACATGCTTGCTTAAATGCCCCTTTTCTTTTACTTTTTACAAAAGCAGCTTGTCCCCAGTTTGCAGGAATGCTGGGCTCTGCTGGGCCAGTCTCCTGAATGGCCACACTCGGACTATCTAAGCACTCACAGTGAAAACACTGTAGCAGTGGTTCCCAACCTTCCTAACACTGTGATCCATTAACACAGTTCCTCATGTCGTGCTGACCCCCAACCATCAAATTCTTTTATTGCTACTTCATAACTGTTATTTGGCTACTGTTCCGAATCATCATGTATATATCTCACATGCAGGGTATCCGATATGCAACCTCCAAAGGGGCCGCGACCCATAGGTTGAGAACCAACACACTATAGGCTATATTAATTAAATTTCCACTTATGTAATTATTTGGGTGTGGGCATAAAAAATAAGTTGATATCATTGAAAGAAAGGAACCTCTTGTTCTCCAGAAAAAGCGATGTGGGGTTACTGTTATTATGACTACTTTGCAACCCTGAAGTAGAGAGAGAGCAAGGCCCTGACACAAATTCCTCAATGACTAAAAAACACATCCATCATCTATTTTCTGCATTTTGGGGAGAAAAAAAAAAGAGACAGTGAACTACTTTGCTCTCCTGGGATATTTGTTAAAGAAAAGTCTAATCAAGAGGAGGCTTTGGGTTGATCATGGCTAGCCGGCTTTACCCATGGCTCCTGCACAGGTCACCTCGGCTCTCAGGAATGGTAATACCAGTCAAACACACATCCAGCAGACATACTTCTGGATGACTGAGCCAGAGACTCCTTTGTGACTGTGACTGCTGACACAGTAGGCTCTGAGGAATTACAGAGGATACGATTCCCCACTCACCTAGGGAAAACCCATCCCATCTCAACAAGCTAGCCCTATGCATCCTCAGCTTTCCACAGGCTTCGCTTGAGTTCATTAGATAGCAAAATCAATGACCACGTGCCCGTTCATTCTCTTTCCTGTGTCTCAACCTGTACGAGAATGCCTTTCTATTTTAGGATACTTACTATGAAGAGGATGGACTGTCTCAAGCATCTAGACAGGCTTTCTCAACAGCGTCAAGCATGCCAGGATTCAAAACAAACAAACAACACACACCAGAATTCTTCCTCTAGGTTTGGTTTAAATAAGCAACTGTATGATACCCTGCCACCATATTTACTCTAGAAATAATCACTTCAAACAGTAACTGTTCAATCAATTTTTAAAAAGTAAACAGGGGTGGTTAAATATAATCAAACAATGGTTATGGAAATAAAAATTTTGTTACTGAATATTAGTTAAGGAATTTTAAAAATTCTTATTCATTGTAATGACAGGAATCAAATCCAAGGCTGCATTTATGCTATTCAAATAAGCTGTCCCCAGCCTCAAGGACATCTTCACAATTTATATTTCTGAATTGCAGAAGGACTCTTCTCAGAAATAGGGATGGTCTGATGTCCTTAAACAGTGAGAAGGTCTTTTTTTTTTATTTATTTTACATCACTGGTTTGTCTTCATCCTTATCCCTGTCCATTCTTCCTAATAGTTCTCAATTTTAATTATCAATTTAGGGTGACATAAAATGGTAAGTACTGACTAGAAAGGAAGAGAAATCGCATTTAAGCAAGTCAGTGGATCTCCAGAAAGGAAAGTTACCTGGCTGGGTAGGGCTATTATGACAATGACTAAAGAAAAACTAATGAAGACATGGTTTCTCGTCATAAAATGAATAATCTCGGAGGCAGGTAACAATAGATGCTTGTACTACACAGTTCAATGCACGCTCATGAGACACAGCAGAAACTACATGTCACAGAGGCCCCAGCAGAGAGATGCAGGAACTGCACATCACAGAGGCCCCAGCAGAGAGCTGCAGGCACTGCATGTCACAGAGACCCAGCAGAGTGCTGCAGTTGGCAACTTTCTAAAATGGGCCTTCTTCAACATAAGCACCCTTCCACACCCATCCATTTAGTCAGCACCGACTAAGGCATAGGGGTGTTGGTAATAAGAAGGTGAGTAGGGAGAGGGGAGAAGCCCTGCCTCTCAGAGTTTAGAACCTAGTTCACAGTTACTGCACTGCAAGGGGAACAAGACAGGCCGATCCACTTGCTCTAAGATAAACAACTACTTTCCACGTTATTCAAGACTGAAATTCAGTAGTGTGCCTTTCCTATCTTAAAAAAAAATGATGAAGTAACAAAAGTTAGGGGCTATTTATTTATGTCTCCTTGGTAATACACCTGCACATACAATGATGACAGCTAAACAATGACTAGCCATCAGGATTTCAAACAGTTAAGACCAATGGTCAATGTCTAGACACATGTCAGGCTAAAAACTGTCCTCGCGTGACTGAAGAGGGACATTCAGTTCCAGTTGGGTCAAGAGAGCAGGATGGGGTTAAGAGGAACCAGCTGAGAAGCAGGTAATGGCAAGCCCATAAGTGACAGAAGGCCTTTTCTCCTCCCTCCACCAGCCAACAGTGATGTCCCAGTTACAGTATACAGCTGTCCAGCATTTTACATTAACTCTGCCAAGGGATTACAAAAAGCTAGGCTAAGTGGGGAAAATCCTTCAGCTTGGCTATTAATCTGAAAAGGTATTTCAATGAAAAACAGATGTGAAATTAAGGGATCACATTTGTAGTCTGAACCCTTCACAGTAGGAGGTGCTTGGGGAAGGTGTACACCCACGACAGTGTTTCTTTCCTGCATCCTGCTATTCTTCCTAACGTGGCCTGGAAAGCAGGCATGCACAGAGCTGCAGTTAATGCCTTCCAGGCAAAGTAAAGCAATATGGAAGTGGCTGTCAGTAATCTGCCATGGCAGCTGAGACCTAATAGAGTCATTTCATTCTGCACAATATTTATCTGTCAATTCACTAATTTGGTTGGTTCAGTTATTTTTTCATTATCAAATATTGAACAAAAATCAGAGCTACAGTCAACCAACATCCCCACCCTACCCCTACCCCCTGTACTCAGACCAAAAATAAGAATCTACTTGTTTTTATTTTCCTCCTCTGGGCAAGAAATGTTTGGATTTATTCACCTAATTTTTAGGCTGGTCAGACACTGAGCCAGGGAATGTGCACGTGGCTCCTGTCAAGCAGTCCTTACTGACTATAAGATGAATTGGAAAGGTGACAAGACCTTTCTAAACACGTGGTTATGAAACCAGCAAATGTTAACTTGCCTAACTCATTCCAAATGAACAGTGAAATGAATTCCATGACCCGATTTTCCATAACCCCTGCCTGGTAACATCATTCAGCCACTGTTGGTCTACTAGTAGTCATGGCATGTACCTACAAGACTTCAAGAGATTCCTTCTCTTTATTGTGCCTACTCCTTTGGGAAGAGCCAGCATCTGCAGAAAAACTCCAAACATGGACATCACTGACAGTTTCACAATAACACAACAAAACAGGAAAACAAGCAATTTTAAGAGACAAGAAGAGAGAAAAGAGCAACATCCTCCCACAGCTGAATAGCAAAACAACTCTGTTATGGAATGATGGAGTTGTTAGGTATAAATCACAGGCTCGCTGCTAAGTCAAAGGAGCCAAGCACTGCCCATCCCTGTCCTGCACATGTTCAGATGGAAAAGACATGGCAATAATAGCTGTAATGCTCAAGCGCTCACAGCTCAGCGATTGTCCCCATGAGCTTCTGCAGCACTAGCTGAGTGACAGAAGCAGGAAAAAGAATCAGATGATAAGGGAAGAGCTGTTTTGGCCAAACCTTCAAGGCACAAGCCTGGTCTGGAAGCATAAGAAGACAGCATTCATGGAATTTCAGGCAATGCTGTGGGACAATGATCTTATACTCTTTAAAGATTTGTATTGTTTTAATATAATTTAATTTAGTAAAATGCTGACTGGCCAGTAGCTAGGCAGGAAGTATAGGTGGGGCAACAAGAACAGGAGAATTCTGGGAATAGGAAAGAAGTCTGCAGTCATTACCCAGATGCAGAGGAAGCAAGATGAGAATGCCTCACTGAAAAAGGTACCAAGTCACATGGCTAACACAGACAAGAATAATGGGCTAATTTAAGATGTAAGAAAGAGTTAATAAGAAGCCTGAGCTAAAAGGCTAACCAGTTTATGATTAATGTAGACCTCTGTGTGTTTCTTTGGACTGAAAGGCTGTGGGACTGGGCAGTACAGAAACCTCAGTTAACAAGGAAAGCTCAGAATGTGCAGGTCAAAACAGCTCCAGATGAAACTAAAGAGGATTCTAGTGACTCTGGGAAAACTGTACCCTTCTAGAAACTGCAAAGAGGTGCTCAGCACCTCCATAAGCAGGAGAGTAAGGGCCATCAGTGCTGGCATCTTATCCCCATCACTCCTGCCTCTGACAACTGTCCGAGGACTCCCTCAATAACCAGTTCTGGCAGGAGCCATTCATCTACTGACTTCTCATTTTCTCTGCCTGTGATAAGCCAGGAAGCTATACCAAGAATCCCGGCCTTCCCTTCTGCCCGACTCTTTCACTTCTATTTCTTTCTCTTACCTTAACTACAAACTGTATCTGAGAATTAATAAATGAATTGGTAAAGAAAACTAATTGATGAAAATATGGAATTTTAATTTTCTTGACTGAAAAGAACGTCCACTACAAATCTATACTGTACTAAGCAGATAAAAACAACACATTTAAAGGTGACACCATTTTGGCATATTTAGGCAATCACTTTTCATGTGACTGACTTACTCAGAGGCAACCGGAAATGGAATATCAAAGAATTCTATGTTCTAGCCAAAGAGCTTACCAGCTATCCCCTTAACCCTGTCTTGCATTCCCCATAGGTGAAATTCTGCATTAGTTTTAAGAGGTCTGGCAAAAATAGAACTTAAACTGTTGAATTTCTATGGTAAGTGACTTTAATGTTCAATAACTATTTGCTAAGTTGAGGAGGTGAACCAGAGAACATAACCATGATACACTGATACATTATCTGGACTGGATCAACTTAATCACCGAAGTTACTGCCTTTACTTACATACTCTCCATAGGTGTCCTGTGTTGGGGGTAACGGTGGAGGTCTGTATCCAGTTGGGGGGACACCTCTTGCTCTGGGAGTGAGAAGTCCTCTTCCCCGGCTCACTGGCCCTCGGGTGGAAAGGACTCCCCGGGGAGTGGGTGTCCCACGTGGTACCCCAACTGCAACAGGCCTGGTTGTGACTCCTCCTCTTCCCCTAAAAGCAAGATGATCAAATTAGCAGGATCTGTCATACTTTTTAACACATTATTCTTCATACGTTGATATCTCAGACAAATCAATGTTCCACACGTCTATAAAATGTAGTAAGGATAACACAGACAAAGTAAATCACAGCAAATAAACATGTATCTAGACAGCTAGCGTAATACAGTATGGGAATATCTAAGGCAGAGCTCTGACTTCTGGGAGGCCACATGAATTCCAGAATGGCAGCCAATGTGATCCCAATGCATGAGTGGGTCCTATCTTGTTCATCTATGGATAAGGAATCTGAGACTCAGAGAGAGCTTAAAATTGCCAGGAATACATGCAGAGCAAAGAAAGGATTCAAACTGTATGTCACACTCCACACATGGCTAACACACAAAAGATTGAGGGAACAGAAGCAGGCATCTGTGAGGGGTCTGCAGTTTCTAGGTCAACCCTCCACAGCAATCTCCAAATGTGTAGTGAAAGCCAGAGGCAAAGGTGTACTGGCTGGAGGGCACCCCATTCAAGTTGCTCCCCAAGTCTCTCTCCTGGGGTCTCAAAAGACTATGATTTAACTTCAGATCCTCATCCTGAAGTGGCAAAGGTAAAGCAATGCTAGAAGATTCTATAAGCCAATTTGTTCTACTCTGAGACTCCAAAGTGGTCCCACAAGGCACATGCCCTTCAAACTTATGCCATGAGGTAAGAAATATGTGAACAAGAGGGAATTCTAGGTGGTCACTGCTGAGTGATTTCCACATATGCCTTCAACTAGGAACACGGGAGCTTCCATCAATTTACCATGTAACAGGGAAAAAACAAAGAAGATGTAGACAAGATAACTTCAGTTTGATAGACATGAGTAAACAACACATGGTGATAAGAACCAGCTTCTGGGGAGCTACCCAAAGATCCTGTAATACAATCGAACTGCAACACAGGAAGCTTTTAAAAAATAGTTTGTCATTTTTGATACATGGTCTCACTATGTAGCCCTGGCACAGACCAGCCTAGCTTCTGAGATTACAAGTTTGAGACCTTGATCTCATTCAGGAACTAAACAGGCTTTCTTCATCATTTGCCATAAAGGAAAATCAAGATAAATTTGAGTCACAACCATCAACTGGGAATAGTTTTACATGAATGGAAGCTTTAACTAATCATGGTTTACACATGCAGATGAAGGGGTTTCTCCAACTCGAACATTCTAGAATATAGAAAGTAAGTCTCTTCCGTACCTCCGGGCAACATTGCCACCTTCATGGAAAGAGTACCCAATTATAATCTACGAGTGATTTAAAGAACAGTAAGGTTTCACACACTGTCATGTGTGACATGCTCCATCATGACCTTCTCTAGTCAGTGGAGACTCGTCTTGAGCTACTATTTGAACATGTGATATGTAAGAGCTATTAATTAGTATGATGAATTTTATTATATACTTGTATAATATAGTAAATATGAGAATATGTGTTTTTGTGTAGTAAATCTACTTGCATAAGGTTATGTATCTGTCACTCATAAGAACATTTACAGACTTATATTCCAATATGGTGATACCTATTTCTGTATCCACAGGTGGTCAGGCTAATTTCCTAAATGATGGTTAGTGGCAGGAATCCATTAAATGTGGTCGGTGTACACTTGCACAAACTAAAGAACAGAACTTTCTGCATGCTTAGGGTATATTGCGGTGCATGTTCTATCTACTATTACAGGAGAGGCAGCGCAATGGCTTCTTTATATCATTGTTACCATGGTTACTAGGCTATAGGATTTGTTTTAGCTGCATTATAATCTAGAGAGTCCACTCTCCCATCGACATCACTGAGAGCACAGGACTCTCCATTCAGGGCGGCTGTTTCTTATCTGTCCACACATGCGATTTCCTTTGGAAGAAAGATCTGAACAAGACATTCCAATCCACAAAGGGAACTCTATGTCTGCACAAGTGTACCACTCAGCCTAAAACACAATACCTGGCCCCCATACAAGGAAACATACAGCAGAAAGTGGTAACGTACAGGCATTACAAGTTTGAAAACTTTCAAACTTACCTACTGAACATACTTTGACAAGTGACATAGTTTGGGAAACCTGTAGCTCCCATCACATGAAGATAAAACTGGCATAGCAACTGCAGTAGGACGCTGGCTTAACCATGGGAGCCTGTGCAGGTTATGTGAATTGCACATAAAGGCCTGACGGAACCCAAGCAGGCCTCCGTACAGTCACACGCCCTTTTCAAAAGCGAGAGAAGAGGATGTGACTGTGTAAAGAAGGAGGGATCAGACACAGATCATAAAACCCTGCAGCCACCAGGACAGAAAGAAGTGACACGGGCAGGCCAGAACCTCACCCTTGGCTTAATGACACTGAGTTTGCACATCTGGTTTCTGTTTCTGTGAGGAAAGAAAAGAGAAAAAAAAAAGAAAATTCTACCTAAAAGATAGCAGATCTCTGGCAGCTGGTCATGGCAGCTACAAGTAAGTAGCTAATTTCAAGCAAGACCAACAAGTGGCAATGAAGATTCCCACTAGACTTTTGCATAGCAGCCCTTAGCTCTTTCTTCTTAGGACCCGAGGTGCCTGTGCCTACCTACAACACAGCAGCACAAACAGCTACTGACCAGCACACTCTAAGGAAGGAACTTTACCCCCAAATGAACTTGAAGATATAAAATAACTGCGATTTTAAATTTCAACACATCATGGATCTGAAAAATAAATTTCTACATAGTTGCCAGCTTAACAGAGAAGTTGAAATTACTAGCTGGGGGTGGGTGGTGGTGCAGACTGTAATCCCAGAATTCAGGAGACATAGGAAATCACTGTCCCCAAACATAGTTTCATAACAAAAGGATTCACCTCTTTCTCTCAAATGTTAAGATAGCCGTCTCAGATTTCTCTCATTTCTTTGAAACATTTGTTTCCTATTATAAACTAATCATCAATCCAAAGACAGAAATATAATCTTTGTGTCCACATGCAAGCTCAGCAGTTTTCATCAGTCCCAGGTTATGGACAGTGGACACAAGGCAGAGGCATTCATGGGCCTCACCCTGCCTGACAGTGTGCTCAGCACTGGTGGGGAACAGCCCAATAGGGGGCAGTCAGTGCATGCGGAGGGTGTCCGCGTATGGTGCTACATATGTATACTGCTACATAAGGACTTAAAATGAAGCTCCACCTCTGGGAACTGGAGAATCTGTGCTGGGGAGAACAGCAGTGTGGCAACAACCACTAGCCAGGAAGGCGTGCGGGATGTATGCAAGCTTAAGTTCAACTTCCTCACACCAAAGTCAGTCTCCTGACTATGACATCACAGTGTCTGAACGCAGATTTGTACAGATACACTGACAACTATTTCCATCTACTAATGACAGCAACATTCAAACTACTGCCGTGGTCTCCAACCTAAAACAAAAAGTAATGATACCTACCTGGTTATTGCTGGTGTTGTTACACCTCTTGTACGCAAAGTAGATTTTCCTCGAACCACTGGAACATCTGCATTTTCTGAACCTCCATTCAAATATGTTAATTCCTGGAGCTGCGCTTGCCTGATTTCATCATTATAGTCCTGCACAGAAAAGATATTGAAAATACAAAAGCACTTAGACTATAAAGTAAGCAGTTTTTTTTTTTTTTTTTTTTAAAGAAAATGCAGTCAGGAAAGCTGTTAAAATATGATTTAAAAGAGAAACCCACTGTCTAAAATAACAGGTAAATCAATGTCTCTCCTTTTCTGATGCATAATTTCCAGCTGAGATATCTGTGATGACACAGGGCCACATAGCTGAGACGTGGACACTGCTATGCACAGCTCCATTCACTCATAACTACTGAGCACCTACATAGCGACTAGCAGAAAAGCCCAAGGGAGCTGGTCACAGCACATTCACATCAGGCAGACAGCAATGCACACATGCACGCACGCAAGCATGCTTAACTTTTTCACACTCCTAAACTCCAGGACTTCCTGCCTAGGGAACAGTGGCAATTACAGCAGGAGGGTCTTCCCAACTCAATTAAGATAACAAAGATTATTAAATAATCCTAGCGCAGACTTGTTCAGAGACCCATCAGAGGTAATTCTAAACCATGTCAAGTTGACAATTACCACTACCATTATGCAGCACAAACAAGAAAATCCCAGATTTATAAAGTTGATTAAGCAATCTGACCCTGTAAATTTGTACTGTTTTCACAAAGCAGCAATGTCCACACATTAAACTCTGAAACTACAACTCCATCCTGCTTCCTTCCACTTTGTAACTTTCCTCAGTTCCATTTGATAATCAACAAAGACACAGAATAAACAGATAAAACTGTGTCATCACTGATGTGCAATATTTACAAACAGGAAAGTCTAACTTAGCTGTCTAGTAGTCAAAGGAACTTCACTAGAGGGCCCATCTGCGGAAGAGAGACCACGTCATCAGAAGCGTGGCTCAAAGTTCCACACAGAAGGAGATAAAAGACTCAAAGAGTATTAAATTCCAGAAAACAGAGATACTAGCTAGGTCAGATGGTGCTCTAGGTCAACCTGGAAAACAGGTAGAGTATCACAAAAATGAAGAAACAAATAATAAAAAAATACTATATGTACAAATTATAAAGACAAAAAGGGGACTAAAAGAAAAAGCAAAAACTAAATCATGTAAAGCCATAAGTCACTTTAAAGGTAACTTTCAATAAGTTACCTTTTCAAGAAGGAAAGTTGCTGAGACAATTTAACAATTTTGGGGGCATAAACTACAAATTTAGGTTTACATTCTGGAGTGGACAAAACAAACCTTCGCTCTGTAGGAGAGGCAGAGGAATGAGAAAGATCCAGGGTGTCACGTGGGTGCAGTCACACACAGTCTACGCTGCGTTACAGTCTATCAAAAGCTCAGGGAGCAGTCTGGGGACTAGCTAACAGAAAAGCCACCCGTGACCAGTGGAATGGATGGAGAAAGCGTACATGGACTCCATCTCAGTGAGATAGAGGGGAAGTGAAGGCAGGAGCGTTTCCTGACATTTGGCTACAAAACGGTACTCACTGACACAAGGCTTCGTAGGTTCAGAAACTGCAGGGGGCCTTCAAACTGGAAAACCATGAGCACACATCAGTGTGGACGAGGAATTCAGGTGTGCATTAAAGTATTTATAAGCTGAGTTAAAATTCTGAAATAAACAGTACACTTACAAGCAAAACTATGTCTTTTCTCCCTGGCTTTCCCCAAGTACAAAACAAAAAATAGTAGATTCCATGGAACAAAAGAATCCCATGAGCACTGCCAAGAAGAAAGCTACAAAAAACCAGCTGAAGGAGGGGACGCACTGAAATGAAAACCACTGCTGTTGCAGACAGGGGCGGGGCTACACACAGAAATCCTCTCCCAAACCTATCTATGCCTCAGAGTGGTCATCCGCATCTTTCCATTGTTCCCAACTGTCTAAAATAAGACTGCTAATATCCTATCAGCCATTTTGCTAAAAATGTGTGAAGATTAATAAATAATTTGCAAAGCACATTCTAAATAAAATGTGCTAGAAAAATGCTAATACTCGCCCAGTGGAAAATTGTTGGAGGTGTGATAGCTGTAGATGGCTAAAAATAGATCTGGTTAAAAGATCATGACTGAAACACTGTTTAGACATCAGTAAAAATTTGGGAAAGTCAGGTTAAAATCATTTGCCCTAAGTCAGATTAAATGTTTATAAGAGTCCACGTTAAACATTAGCTTTGCAAAACTATTTTAAAATACAGATACCAAGTGACTGGATGTGTGACTGTGTTTTTTAAGGCAGTTTAAAAGATATGGTTGGTTTACACTTGTAATATCAGAATGGGCAGGCGTGACAGATACACCAGTGGTGGTTTATGGACTCAAAACTTTAACTCTCCAGGGGAAAATAAAACCACTGCACCAGTTACACGTGCATCACTAGTCAAGAGTAGAAAGGGATTGGAACTGTAGTCCCCCACCCCCCGTGTCCAGTCATATGTGCACATGACTTTTCTACCCAGTGAATTTTGCGTGCTATGTGAACCTGGAGGATGGGGAAAGTTTCTAAGTGACTCATTAAAAGTGCCGCTACAGCACTGACTGGGGGGCTGCCAACCCCCGGGCCTGATGACCTGAGTTCAATCCCTGGTACCCAAAGGGTGGAAGGAGAGAAATGACTCTCGCAAGTTGTCCTATGACATTCAAAAGCTGAAGCACGTGCACTGCACAACAGTTAACAGTAACATTGGAATTCAGTGTCTTCTCAGACAAAAAAAAATACTATTCATAATTATTTCCCAAAATAGCACAATATTTATGTTTAAGGTTTTCTTGGGATCATTGCTGATATTGTAACTTTGGGAAATAACTTTGAGTCTCATTATTTGAAGACCAGCTAAATAAACTTAGAAATGTGCACACAATGTAATACAAATATATTTAAAAAAAAAAAAACAGTATCATGAAACTTCACCGAAACAAATATACAAAATCACATAAATTTGAGGAAACAAAAAATAGTGAGTAGAGATGGTATATTTTAGATACTGAGGAAAGTGTCTCTATGAAGAACAGTCCAAGTAAAACGGCTCAAAGACACCATTTAAGGAGTCTGAGAAGGGATTCAAGCAATACAATAAGATGAAAATACAATAAAATCACTCATGAAAAATTGCTAGATTGCAGGTGAGAAAAGAAGAGTCTGAGGTATGTTCCCTTGGGGATGACATCACTCCTCCATTTCAGCCAGAGCATGAAGAACCCATAGCTCTGAAGAGGAATAAAGAAAGGGTAAAGCACTCCTTGCCAGCAGTAACATGGCCACTGCAGTCAGAACTTATGTAGTAAATAAATGAGGAAGAACAACAGGTCAGCAAGCCTGACATGGCCACCTTCTAGGCAAGCAACACACTGGCTCACCAGGGGGTAACAAAATAGAGCCCAGAAAAGAGCCAGGCAAGACCTGGATAAGCTGTTGTGCACACTTGCCTCACAGGAGTCTGTGCAGAGGAGACATCAAAGACTCCCAGCAGGAAGGAAACACAAGGTAGACATGAAAATGAACCATGCTGGAGTCCATAAAGCATAGCAACAGGAAAATCAATTTAAAACAGGCTCTGAGCACACATCCCTTGGCTAACCATTGGTGACAACTAAGCCATGTAGACACACAACATGTTCTCTTCTGGAGGGACAGAAAAAAATAAAAACAAGAGAGAAAGACATAAACACACCTAAAAGCATGAAGGGCGCAGAGCCCAGGGATTTAGTTCAACATAATTATAGGAGAAATGGAAGACAGAATGCCAGCAACAGCAGCTTTTTGGAAGCGAAGTACGCAAAATTCAGATTTTCTGTGGTACGTTATCTAAACTCAAAAACAACAGATAAAGAGACGTGCAAAGAAAATGTGAACAATTCTTGTAGAGGAAAAGCAGGCAAAGGCAACCATAAAAGAAGAGATGAAAAAGTAAAGCCACTGCTGGCGAAATCCCCAGAGAAGCTGCTCAGCAGAACTGGGATAGTGCAACTAGGGAACCTGAAAGCAGGCCATTTAAATAACCCCACCTGAACAACAGAAAGGGAGAAGAAAAACAAGCCTGCAGCTACAGGACAGGCACAGACAAGCCAACGTGGACTGACGGGTAGGTGGGTCATTCAGGGTGGAGCAGAGAAAGAAAAACTCAAAGAAATAACAATTGAAAACATCCCACATGTAAAGAAAAATATATAAACCTAGAGATCGACAGAGCTTACCCATCACAATCACGACAGACGTGATAGCCACCATGTCCAAAGCCAAACTGTACACACAGCAAGAGAACAAGATGTCAAGGACAGAAGCAAAGTGACTCCTGGAAGTAAGGGGCCACAAATCATACAGAGAAATGGCCAAAGAACTGTGGGCACAAACTGCCAACCAAGATTATAAAGCCTACTCTCCACTAAGTAGGGCAGGTAAACTCATTCTCAGAAAATCAAAAAGGAAGCAGGTCTACTTTATCAGAAAGACTAAAGTTAGTTCTTCAAACTCAAACCTAGGGCAGCTCCATTCTCATGGAAAGTAACACTGAAAAAGACAAGGGTAAAAGCACTTCCAATCAGCCAGTCTTTCCTGGTTACCGGCATCGAACTTTAACAAACCAACAGGAAACCATATTTTGTAATAAGTGAAGCGGACAATATATGAAGATGGAGTGAACGTAAACTTTACCTTACAGACTGACCAGTGTGATGTGCTTCTATCAGATTAAAGGAGGGAAAACCACAGGAACTTTTGATCTCAGTAGCAGTAGACAGAAGACTGGGGAGCGAAGTGGGGGTAGGGTGACACACACAGAGACAAAAGACACCAAGGAAAATATCACAGGCACCTGGTGATCTTCAGTAACAGGGTGATAGGTATGTCACAGAAGAATCCTAATAATTAGATAACTAGGGTTTTATTTAATTGCCCTCTATTTTTTTTAATGCCTCTATTTTTTCAAAACACTCTTTAGAAATAGTAAAACTCCCAGCAAGGTCAAAGAGTAAAATCAATATGAAAAAGACCAATTGTACCTATAAATAAATGTTCCACTCCCAACACTATCAAGAAACATAAAATATTTGGAAATGAAGCTAGAGAAATGGCTCAGCAATTTGAGTATTTGTTGTTCTTGCAGGGGATCAGGGTTTGATTCCCAGCACCCACACTAAAACTCACAACCTTCTGTAACTGGAGTTCCAGAGGACCCAACACCCTCTTCTGGCTTCTGTGTGCACTGCACACATAATAATATAGACATGCAGGCAAAACACTCATACATATAAAATAAAAATAAATCTGTTAATATTTGAACATGGTCTTTACAAAATAAGGCAGGATTGTACTCTGAAAAAAGAACTACTTCTGACTTTAAAAAATATTGTTTTTGAAAATGAGAAGTATTTCATACTCATAGAAAAGAAGACACAAAGTTAAAATTAACTCCCAACTCATCTACAGATTCAACAAAACATCTAGCAGAATCCTTGCTAAACACTGTAGAAGTTGGAAGCGGATCCTAAAGCAAACTTGGAAATGCAAAGGAGCCCAGACAACTGTAAGAAAGGACAACAAACCATGGCGCCTGTCACACCTACACTGGGGAGAAGACACAACTTACATCACAGAGACAGAGGGTTTGGGGTAAGCCTGGGCTAACATTACTGAGAGATTTAAAAAAAAAAAAAAAGGAGGAAATCAACACAAAGTTGGACAATTACATAGCCAGATTTCAAAGTTCATAGAAAGGATGAAGGAAAAGTGTGCAACTGGATTGGAGCAGGCTGACTATAAATAAGTGGGGTAGAACTGAGAGTCCCAGTCCCAAATACAGATTGTGCTAGGCAATTCAACAGAGGAACAACAGAAAAGGTCAAATTTAGATTCTAATCTCATACCATACACAAAACTAATACAAAGGGATTTAAATGGAAAAAATCTTATGAGGTGTTCTTGGGTTTTTTTGTTTTGTTTTGTTTTGTTTTTGACAACATCTCGCTATGTCAGGAGCCATTTCCCCCCAATCATTACAGGAACCATCATCCTGGAGAGTCTGCAGGGAACCTCACACCCATAATTATGTTCTATTGAGAAAATCTGCCCCACACCCAATTAAGCTGTTGATGGAGAGCTATCTGTTAGGGGAACCCGCCTCACATTCCGGCTATCCAGGGAACCAGGTGTGGCAACTTGTGACTTCCTGGCCTGTCTGTCTGAATGTAACCTGGCCTACGTGACCTAGAACACGCGGCAAGAATCCAGTTGCTCTACCCCCCATTCCTTACCATATATAAACTGTAACCCGTCCCTAATAAACGGAGGCTTTGACAAATCTGCTTGGCCTCCTTCTTCTGTCTTAGCTCATTCCCTTCCAGGTAGCGCCCCTCCGTGACCCTGGAATAACTGATTGCAGGGTGGGTTACAAACCCCTAGACTGAGTAACCCAACCCAACGCAATCAACATCGCTGTGTAGCCCTAGCTGGCCTGGAAATTGGTATGAAGGTCAGGCTGGAGTCAAACTAACAGAAACCTTCCTGCAACCCAAATAAAGAGTTTAAAGGGGCATACTATCACACCTGGCAAAAAGATCCTTCAACGAAATACTATTAAACATGTATAAAGAAATAGCAGAAGATACTAGTAACTTTGCTTTGACACACAGTTTTTTAGCCAGTCCAGATTCCGGGTTAGAAAAATAAGACCCTACCTCCTGATGGAGGACTATAAAGGCCATGGGATGTACCAATGCAGCCATCTATGGAAGAAGGAGTCCGCCCTGTGTGCCACAGCTGCAGTTTTTGTCATCTATGTGAGCAGACGGTTCCCAATGGCCTCTCTCTCAAACTACAAACTCTGGAGGGAAGGGACTCTCATCACTGGCTTACAAGTGTCTCCCACTTCAACATACATGTAATAACTGGTTCCTTGATAACATTTATGAACATGATCCACACTGGATGTTAAGTCCATCTTCCAGCAGAGTCCAGCACTACTCAGTACAGTCTCACTGCAGACAGCTGCCTGGCAGATTTGGTGACTTCTCTGCAGCATTTATCCATAGAGACAAGTTTAGCTTCTCGTGAGCACACAAAAGGCTCTTTTCATGGCTAGTGAAGGCAGGGATACATTCTGCTATAGAGAGGGAACGAGCAGCCTCCGACTACAATATTCCCTTTAACTCATCACTTCATGGCAGTGCCTGGTGTCTGAAAGTTCCCCAACAGAGCACACCCTGGAAGCCCTTGTGCTCTGAGCATCACCACAGGCATGTCTGCATGCTATACTCAACCATCCACTAAGGTTTCTATTTTCCCTTAAATGACAAATTCCTAGGGGACAGGGACTGCTTTTATTTAAGTCTGCATGTCCCATACCATTCACAGACTAGGCATATGAAGGACATTAATGACTAAGGGACAGCATGGAATTTATGTGGCATTTTCAGGATCACATTAAAACTTACCTTGGAGTCCCAAAATCTGAATTAATGATTCTGTTCTTCCAATATTTTAGTCTTATAAGCTTGATAGTAATATTTAATTTGTCTAAAATTCCACTGTTTTAAAAAGAAGCACCGTGAGGTCTACAATACAGGGCACATAGGAAGTTCTTAAGAACTGTTACATCAGTAACAACTAGGAATCAGATCATCGGGGCTTTGGGGAAAGACACAACCTTAAGATACAAGTCAATGATCAGTGAAAAGTACTGACAGGGATGAGGAACTTCTTGATCTCTTCCAAGGCGTGTCCCATTCGGGCATAAGCTTCCGCTGGGGGAGCGAACACTTCGATGAGCACGTGCAAGTCGTCATTGAGGTGGAAGTATTTCGCTTCCCCACTTTTCCTCAGCTCTTCCTCCTAAAGAAAATCCCATTGAAAATGTGACATGTTAAACAGGAAAAACAAAGCAAAGCAAAAATTGCCCAAAACACATTTGACACATGCTTGTCATGGAAGACTCCGCAACAATTAGCACCCCAAGATGGGTTTAAACTACACATTTAAGCCTATGTTTCCCAGGTTCTCAGGAACCCTGGACAGGCAGCCTACCCTGCTGAGATTGTCTCCCTGTCTGATGTCGCACCTAGGGAATCACCTGCTCTTGCCACCTGCTGACTCCTGTCAGCTCCTGCCTGCCCCATTATCTACCCTAGCTACGTACACACCTCTGTTCTACTTGGCTAAGCGCCCAGCTCACCTCTGCACTATTGATGCTCGTTATATAATGGGGCTAACACCAAGCTTTACCACAATTCAAAACATTCAAAAATGTTTCAACCTCACTTCATTCTTCCTGGTTTTCCCTCATTAGAAGGCGACTGCCAGACAGCAGACCCTGTGTGCCCATCTTGCCTGATGATTATGAAATGCTGGATTGTGCTTTCATTTTTATCCCCAAATTCAGCTGGATTGTGAAGGACGCTGTGTGACTAATCACTGTGCAATCCAGAGTGAGTTCCAAAACGTTGTCCCATGGCTTCATAATGAAGTGAAGTGTGCTGCTTGCGGAAGGATGCAGCCTTGACTGCATGATGTTGGGCAGGTGCCTTTATCTTCTCAGGAAGGATTTCAACATGGGGCAGCACTAGCACTCTGTCACCTCGTGGGCCTGCTGAAGTCACACTCCTCAGAATGGCATCCAGTGTGCTATCTACAGCGGGACACACCTATGACACAGGCGATAGGACTGACACCAATGAAGGCCCAACAGAGCACAGCACCACCGCAATTACAGGAGGGCAGCCACTGGCAGGTGTCAGCCTGCCTGTAGCTTCAGCGGTGTAGCAAATAAATGAACGTAATGAGTTCTTGTTCAATTTGCTATAGTAGAACTTAATGTGATATTTTTTTCAAGTGAGAGTTTTAAAACTAAGTAAGGGCTAGCTCCTCAGAAACAAGCATGATTAACTGAGAATTTATGCAGGCTAAAGTTAAAGTACTAAAAAGATCAAGTGCAATCAATAGCCAAGCGCTCCAGCAGGGAAGAGCTGGCTCTAGGCCAGCAAATGGGATACTGATGGTGCACACCTAAAGGGAAACCTGGTACTTAAACTATCAGCTGCGGTTGATTTTGGTGAAATGTTTGTGAGGGTTTAACTGATGGACCACGTGGTGGAGGATCAAGCATGGCAAGGAGGAGGAGGAAGAGAAAGCTGCTAGGGTGAAGAGGAAGCTTTGAGAGGTAAATACAGCATAGAGCTTGCTACGGTTTGGATCCTGGGTGTCCCTCACAAGTCCATGTCTCCAGAAAGGTGACTGGGAGAGGTGACTTGGAGCCAATTCTTCACATCACTGAAGGGTGCCTTGGAAGAAACAGCAGGTACCAGTCCCATCCTCTCTCGTGCTTCCTGACTGTAAGTGGGTGTTTTTGCTGGCCTATACTCCACACATGATATGTAGTCTTGCTATAGATCCCCAAACAATGAGGTCAACCCATCATACAGTGGTACCCCAAAACTGGAGCAAGAATAAGCCCTTCCTTTTTTGTAAGCTGGTTATTTCAAGTGTTTGCTACAGTGATAGCAAACTGCAAGCTAACACAGATGAGCCAGAAGTGCCCATGGAGGATTTAATGCACGCAGCCAAAAAAGGGCAACTACATCCAACACAAAGATACACGGTTCAGTCTCTATGAGATTCAGGTTGATAGCTAGATACCAGGAAAACCTGAGAACTGTATCGGGAGCATTTGAACAAAGATTCCAATTAAATACCCAGATGCCAAAACAAAACTGTGTCTTTCTCACCCAAGATGTCTATCTAGTTAGCATCTTCATTGCCTGAACCATGGAGGTAGCTCCTTGCAAGGAGACGAAACTTGTCAAGGTTATTTCTCCCTCTTGTTACCTCCCAGCCCATGCTCACACTCCTGCTTGCTCCCTGGGTCTAGACAAATGGGGTATAGGTATATGATGATAGTCATATCCCTTGTCTTCTCAGGATCTAGAACATTTTTCTAGAGGGATGGGATGAGGATGTGATGTAATAAGAAAAAAAATCTCTGAAGAGATTGAGAATTAGCAGACCTGACTCTAGCACTGCTGTCCTAAGAGCCACCATGCACTACTGTGCATGAATCAAACATGAATCAAAGGACAAAGACTTCTGGTATATCCCACCAACAGGGGGTGGGTGGAGCGGAAAATGTACAATACATTCTCCTCCTCTAGTTACTCTGTGGCTTGACAGATTGATCAGCAAAATGCAGAACCACCAACATGTTAGGTGACGGATCCATGAGGTCAGAGACGGAAACGGGAGAACTGCTGAGCGGGTGGGACATGCTCTGGGACAGAGGTCTGAGCTTGTGAACAGGGTACCTGTACAGCCAATGCAGGGCAGACGCTCAGTGACAGGCATCAGGAGGAACTACAGGGGCAGATGTCTTGGTGCTCCCTTCTCCAGACAGCTCAGTGGTGCTCAGGTAATACACAAAGTCACCAGAGTGACAGGGCTGGGGTTATTCGTTATCACAACACAGATTCCTCTTTCTTGGGGATGACTGGTTATTGTTATTCTAAGGTGCCAAATGTGCCAGCAGCAGAGAACACCGCAGCCTTATTAGACAGAATAATCTGAAAGGATCACTAGACTTTGATAGCAAGCTGATGGTGTGAGGATCGCATTTACTGCATGGACAACCAGGCACAAACTATGACCGTGACTGCATACACAGGCATAACTGGGTGAGAGCTGCCGTCCTCGCTTCTTCCCACACCTGCTTAGGCGTGATGATAACAGGCCCACTAGGTTAGCTTCACACTGACGCTGGAAACACTGAATTTCTACCCTAAACTTTTGGGGTCCTGGAACCTCTATTTTAAACTTGGTATGAGTCTGATAGACATGTTTTCCACTTCCATTAGTGCTGCTCTCCGAGCCGCAAGGCTTCACCTAACAATGTAACTGATTCTTCTGGGTAATCCAGAGAATGGCCTAAGTTACCGAGCCTCCGTTTTATTAAAGGTACGGCAAAGAAAATATTATCATCTTTCTTACTTCCTAAGGACAACATGGAGTAAAGGCAGATTTCTTATACTAGGATACAACATTTTCCCATAATTCCATTTGAGCGTCTACTTAGCTCTTAGACGCTAGGCATTAACATTAACACAGCAGGTGACAGACAGACATGACAAACATAATAGTACATGACCAACAAGGTCTCCATCGCCTATGATCAATATTACCTTTGCCTTGTCTCTCATGGAACCTTTTCCAAGGATGGACATTTTTGTCAGCGTTTCTTCTTGTAAGCGCTTCAGAGAATTGCCACGCGGACCCAAAAGCTTCCCCACAAAGTTGAACTAGGAAAAACAAACCGTCCATATTTGTAACATTCAAGTCTTGAAGTAGTTTACCAGCCTTGAACATTGGGAAACACTGTCAAACACCACTATTCACTAACAAGCATTATCTTCCTGCTACATAAATCATACTGTCATGTTTCCACAAACCACATAAAGTCATACCAAAGATGTAAAGTTTAAAAAGAACCTTTGAACTAGCCATTTCAGTGACAGCGGTAATTACGAATTTCCTATCCCACAACCAGGGTTAGGATGAACATCCAGGTGAGAAAAATGGTCCTGGAAGGGGACCCATGGGTTCCCGGGTTTGTCAGCACTTAGAGTTTGTTCACCCGATGGATGGACTAATCCAGGTGAGTTCTCAGTGACTGACAGAGGAGTCACACAGAGAACTCAGGAATCATGGGATCAGAAAGCTATGGTTTCTTGGACAAACAGGGAAGAAAAGAGTTAGTTACTGCACACAGACTTAGACTGTTGTGCAAAGGACAAGAGGAAAGGAGCCACTCTTCCAGGGTCATATGTGGACTGGGTGGTTTGGTGAGAATCAATCATTCTAACATACTTAGCATATAACACACATGCAAGAAACACCTTGAACAAAGGCGTGCTAATGAGAAATGTGCAGTAAGTTTCTAAAGCTTTTCCATAATTGAGACAAATTACCAATATTTGTGTCGCAAACCAGAAACTCAAGCAGCTCACCATTTCTCTTTGGTAAGAATTCTGAGATCACACTCAGGACACTGACTACTGTCTTAGTGATCTATGCCATGGCTGCTGTTGTTTTACAGAAGGAACAACACTCAGCAGCTGATCTAACTATGGCAGTTCAAGTGACTTCCATGAAATCAGAAAACTTCTAAAGTCGAAATGGCAATTTTCATGCTCATTTTTAATTTTATGGGTCTTAAAAATTCAGTTTCATCTTTACATGGAATTATTCCTTACTTTTGAAATTTAAGTATATTTTATATAGTTTAAACTTTCAAAGGAATCACATGGCAGGGGTATCAGCCTCCTGACCCATTTGTGTCTGCCTGTTCTTGCCATCCACTCTGCATCATCTTCTTACAAGTTTCTACTGTTTGGACAGTGAACCCCTGAGCTGGACCTCTAAGTTTAGACAGTGGATCACTTGAACTGCACCTCCAAGTTTCTATTATTTTTCCTGATTTGGCCCTTTTGAGGAACACAACTATATTTCTTGCATAATGTTGATTCTTTGATTTCCTTTATAGAATGACCAATTAATAAACAAGGTTTTCTCCTTTGAATTTTTTTTGATTTTCACAATCCCCCACTCACCCATTTCAAATCCATGAACTCCACTTATTGTTACATCCACCATCCTTCCATACACACGTGTGTCCACACAATCTGCTGAGTCCATTTGAAACTGCTCATATGTATGTGTGAAGACTGTGTTGAGAGCTGACCACTTGTGATTGGATAACCTACATTCTCCTTCCTCACAGGAGACTGACTCTTCCTCTTCCCATAGCCACTGATAGCCTGTATTTAATTCTTCAATGGAGGTGGAACCTTGTGGGATTTCCCCAGTGCAGGATAACATGTTAACAGGCACTGCCACTTTTCAAGTCTTGTTTACACAGCCATTTTTTGTTACTATTCCAAGTGTGCAGCTTCCCTGTCATGTCTCTGAAACACTGCCTCACAGATAAGTCCTGGTCCACCCCATCTTCCTTCATGATCCCTGAGCATTAAGAAGAGATGCTGCATTATCCATGTGCCCGCTGAAGCTGGGCTCTCCAGTCATTTACTCCCTCCATCTTGACCAGTTGAGGATCTCTGTAGAGGCCCCCATGTACTGCAAAAAGCTTCCTAGTTGAGGGGTGAGAGCCACGTATGTATGGGTGATAAGTATTTAGGATGCAGTTAGAAAGTTATACTGGCTTGTTTAGGAAAGCAGCAGCAGCAGGTCCTCCTCTAGGGTCCATGACCACACCAACCATGGGTAAGAGTTGGGTAGGGTTACAGTAACAAGCAACAATTACTTTCTATGTTGAGTCTAACTGCATTTCTTGCTATATAAACTAAACTGTTTGAAAACATTTCCTTGGATGCTTGGTACTGGAGAACATACTTTATTCAGCTCTGAAATCTCCACCCCAAGGCCCTTTCCTAACCCTCCATGCAGTGCCAGAAACAATCTAACCCTAAAGTGAACAAAGTGTGTGGGGGAAGGGGGAAGCAATAAAAGTAATAACCTTAGGATCAGGAACCTGAGCACCTGCCATCTTTTGTTGTTATGTTGGGAAAGGCGCATATAAATCAGTAAAGCTGTAAGACCATCCTTTGGACAAGAAGGGAACAAAAGGACTTCAGAACACGCAGGTCCTGTCCCTGGGGCTGATGCTCAGAGGGAGAGCACTTGCTTAGAATGCAAAAGGTCTTGGATCTGATCACTGACAGCCCAAAACAAACAAAATGTAAAAACCATAAGTGTGCTTCCAATGTTGAGTCCTTCTGCTAGCTCTGAGCTCCTCCAGGCCGTGCCTTGCCTTGAGTGACTCCACTGTGGATGCACATGCTCAGAGAGTTATTCTGCATCTTGCTATGGCAGCAACAACTATCTTCTGTGCAGAGCAAACCAAACCACCGTGCAGACCAATAGCTATAGTATTCACACAAGTAAGGCATTACTACCTATAACTTACCAAACATAACCAGAAGTCACGCACACACGGACATATTGAAACCATACCAGAAAACTCAAACCTGAATACACCAGACCAAAGATGGATGCAAGATCATGAAAGAGAATACCTTAGTATCTGCCTTTTGTCATTTATGTTGAGAAAGTCCTATTTTTCTCCACCTGTAATCAATCTTTCAATCTTCTACAGCTACATAGAAGAGATGAACAGAGTTTCAAAAGTTTTCTTCTAGACTCCACAATTGCTCACATGTGTTTCTCTTCTGGACTTCACAACTGCTCATACGTGTGTTCATACACACACACACAATAAAAATTTAATTAAAAAAAAACTTAAAGTGCTAGAGAGGTAAGAGCACTGGCTGCTCTTCTGGAGGTCCTAAGTTCAATTCCCAGCACCCACATGGTGGCTTACAACCACCTATAATAGGACCTGATGCCCATGCACAGCACTCGTACATTAAAAAAAAATTTTAAAAAAGACTCAAAAATACTTACAGGCACACAGTAATGATATGTCTGTGCTAGGGGAACACAGGAGGAGCCATCTACCCCTCAGCAAACCATCCAAACACGCATCCTTCTCACCATGTCCATTTTGTACACATCCTCAGCAATGTTCACCTGGTCCCCTACAGACACTTGTCCTGGCATCTGTCAGCTCTGTGTTTGCCTTCAGTAACCTCGAGCCCTGTCTCTTCTTCAACAATCCCTCTGTCATTCTGCAACATCAGCACACATCACTGTACAGAGTCTAAAGTTAGCATTAGGAATGGGCACTGGAATAAAGAGCTTAGGGTCACCAGAAACCACACAGTCACAGAAATGGGACTGCTTGGTGAACTGACGCTGACAACAGAAACCACACAGTCACAGAAATGGGACTGCTTGGTGAACTGGCGCTGACAACAGGGACCAGCTTGTGAGCTCACTGTCACTGGGCAGTTTCATACATACAAAATTGAGTGGAAAATACAAACCCAAATTAATACTCAAGTTTTATCAGTAACTACTGGGGCCTTAAATACAATCAAGCATAGAATACACCACAGGGACAGATGGCAGGACCCAAATTTCTGGACTATAAGTGCTAACAGACCAAGAGTGTCTTCTACTCAAGGACGTTATAAAATTTTAATGTGCATTTAAAATTCTTAAAAAGAATATATATCCCAGGACAATATAAAACAATTGAGGTACAGATCAAACAATGTTAATATATTCTCTAGAGATGAAGCTGAATTAAGTTAAAGAAAAAGAGGCTTCGGGTAATTTTTTGGTGTTTGAATATAATATAAAGTACACATTAAAAACTAATTTGAGAAAGCAATAGACTAAGAAGCAGATGAAGCAGGCCCACGGATGGCCACCATCAGCACCTTCAGCACATCACTTCAGGCGTGCCCAGGCCCCTATACCTCCCATGTATGAAGGTTTATAAAAATGCACATTTACATCTTTAAAATACCACTGCTGTGCTACCACTGGTTGAAAAAAAAATCAATAAAGAAAATGGGTGTGGGACTCAGCAGAATACCCTGGATGCAGAGATAATTTCAGCTGAGGAAAGTGTTCTCATGACATTCCCACTGCACCTGGCACTCTCCAAGTCACCTCCATCACTCCTTCAGATTCCGGCCACCTCCATCACTCCTGCAGATTCCGGCCACCTCCATCACTCCTGCAGATTCCGGCCACCTCCATCACTCCTGCAGATTCCGGCCACCTCCATCACTCCTTCAGATTCCGGCCACCTCCATCACTCCTTCAGATTCCGGCCACACCTCTCTGACATTAATTCAGCCTTCAGCCTCTATTGTTTAATGAGATGGCTGCTTTCCACCGTTAACATTATACATTCTCTTAGACTATGCAAAACCTACTTCGATTTTCTCTTTCCTGCATAGTAGCTTCTCAGTAAATACTTATGAAATTAAAGCTTCTTTGCCCCTCAAAGCTAATGGTGCCACTCAACAGTTTATGTCAACTTTCTTTGCTGCTGAGATTATTGCAACATATTTAAGCTGCCAATATATGCTATTATTTCAATGTCTTACTTTTCCTAGCAAATATAACTATTATTTGTGGTAAAGTACACCACTGTTCTATCGAGTGTTGCTTTTAACATGGGATTCGCAAATGGTAGAGAACCCAATGTACTCAGACATTACCAAATCTTTTAAAAAAAAATCAATGGGGATTACAAGTAATTTCTCCAGATTCTATGAGCAAGGAGGCAAAGATGTGGGCAGTGACTGACATGCAGGTGACACACACTTAGAGACTCCTAGCTTACATACGTCTCATCACCATTCAATCACAGTTGAATTTGCCAGTGGAAGATGTATGTAAGATAGCTGGAAAACATTAATTCAGAAAATCAAAGATCATACTAGGTTAGAAAGCAGGGGATTAACCGGAGGATTTAAAGTCAAAGTCAAGAAGCGGATGTGGATAAGGGGCTCTTACTCCAGTGTGGGTGAGGGAGGGCAGCATCCACAAAGTGAGACAAGACTGGGAGAAGGGAAGATGAAGGGAGTCGAAAATAGGGTGGCGGCTAATGAAGGGGTAGCAAGGAGGCAAAAACTACATCCTAGGCTGGGGACAGACTCGTAAATAAACTGCAGTACTTGTTTACTGTAATAAAGAAAACAAAACAAGAGGAAAAGATCCAAAACGGTCACGAGCACCTACAGGCTCAGTTTCGGCCATCAAGTCTGTCTACACTGCATCCAAATGGAAGAGCCAACAGGTGTATGGCAGGACATTTAGAGAACAAGCGACAGGCTCGGGGCTGAGGGGCACAAGAGCAGCATACGAGACAAAGTCACACTAGCTCCTAACACCAACTCTTCTTCCCACTCTGCAAACAGGCTTCTGAGCATACATACTTCATGCACCTTATAACAGCAGTGCAGTTATACGTATTACTTGTTTACGTGAACGTTCAGGATTTTGTTTATGGTAGACAACACAGTGTGAAAAAGGGAGTCACGTGGTGACTCCTCTCCTCTCTCTCCTCTCTCCATCTCCATCTGTGTGTCTGCTTCTGGGTCCCACAGTGGGAGCTTCTCTGCTCTGCTCTGTCACCCCAGCCTGCCAGGATGGATGGAACCTTTGCAGCTGTGGCTCCAATCCTCACTCCCTACAGCCCTGTGGAGCTGGTATTCCATCAGAGCACTGCAAATTCTAATGCAGATGCTGATCCCATCAGCATCTTAATGAGAGGCCTGTGGTCCCAACCTCACTGCTTTAGCCACAACTGCCAAGGACAGAAACCACCAAAATGCCCATCAGAAAATACAGAATTTAAAAAGTGAGATATATACAGAATGGAGCATGGTGACACAATAAAAAAAAATCACATCACTGTGACAACTAATGCTAAATAAAATACACCAGCTACAGAGACACAAACCCCATGACCTGTGTGGTCTCCAAAAGAGGTTGAGTACAGAAAGAGTGGGTAGGAATGGCGATGCTGATAACAAGTTTTAGTTAACCAGGAGGAATTAGTTTGTGTGATCAACTGTATAGCAAGGTGATACCAATGCAAATGTTAAAATGTTAGAAGTCAGGATTTTTCATGTTACAACAGAGAAATGACAGTGTTTAAAGTGAGGGCCAATTCACTGCATGTGATCATAGATAGCACTGTATTCCCACGCATTTTCAAGAACCACACTGTATGAGTGGGGGTGAAGGACCACAGGGGGCCCAAAACATATTCATAAAAACTGCGCTGTTCCCCACAAATAAACTAACCCCCAGACAAAGTAATAGAGACAATTAACTACAAATGGCACCATCTTATTTCTACAGGGAAACTGTCACTGTCAGTTTTACACCTAAAACAAGAGTTTCACATAAATCCCATGGGGAAGAAGCTGCCTCTGAAAATCACAACCTTTAATGTATTCACGCGTTATATATTCACCACATACACACACTAGACCAACAACTTCCATGGGGTAAACTACTGAATAGCTGGATCTGAAACTGCCTGTAATCCACTCCAAAGGAGAAAAAAAGGAAGAAGTCAGTAAACATTAAGACCTGTCTTAATGCATCCCCTTCAACACGAGATTGCTTGGGCCATGCTTCCTGAAACAGAACCCCACATCCTCTAAGAAAGCTCAAGTCGCTCTAGTCTAGAAAAGTATGCAGTCCCTCTAGCTTCAGTAGACCCTATACTCTCACCCTTAACCAATTCCTTCATGTCTTCTATTCAAATCCGCGTATCTTGTGGAAATAATATTTATGACCAAATGAAATAATCTATATCCATGCTCAGCACCTGGAGGAAACACCAAATGTCAGCATGTCTTTTACTTGTGATCCTGGCACGGATGACCTCTGCAAGAGAGGACCTTCCTCAAAGCAACACTCTATAAATGTGCCCAAATGACCCTCCTGTCCTGTAATCACTTGTATTTCCCATTCAAGTGAGTTTGAGACAATAACTGAATCGCTATAGTTTTCCCATAACAAACTCAGTTCAGGAAAGACCCTCAAATGTCAGTCACAAAACCAGTGCCAGGAGAAAATAATTCATTAAGTTTAAGGCTCTTTATAAACTAGAATTCCACACCCAACAGTTCTCTCTTGCTGCAGAAGCTCAAAGCCTGCAGCCATTATCTACTCCATAAAGAACTGCACTGTCCCTGTAGCTGCTCCGAGGGACAGTCATCCACTCTCCTCCAGTTGAGAGCTAACTGACACTAGCAGCTCTACACATATTCATGCAAAGCTGCTTGCAGAGGGTGGCTAGGAGATGCTGATGGGAGGCATCCAGCCTGCCACGGACACTGTAAACAAATGCACTGTGCCTGAATCTGTTATTCACAGAAATTACATGTCTTCCTATCTCAAAGTTGATACTGAAAAGGAATATTAATTTTAAGATACTATATTTATGTATTACTTTATAATGAACTCATATATAACAAAGTATCAATTTCAAAGTTATTATCATGTACCCAAATATTATTAAAGGAGTTGCTGTGTCTGCTCATCATCCTATCCATCCCATGCGCCATTTTCGCTTAGTAACGGCCACACTTTCTATTTATATAAAAATGTATCTGCCGAACTCTGTAAAGAGTAAAGCTGGTCACAGTGTGAAACCTACAGGTGTCAACCATAAACTGTCCATGTCTGAACAAAAAAATCAAAGTCGACTATTGTGATCACTGGAAAGCAACAGAAAACAGGCACATTCTGAAAGAAGAAACCCCGAAAGAGTTAGAACAGAAGATCTGCGAAGATCTAAGGCTGCCTCTTACCATATACTCTGGCTGTAGATGCAAAGTCAAGCTTTTTTAAAAAAAAAAAAAAAAAGAGTTCAGTTCTTATTAATTACAGTCTGAATAGAATCTGGCTAATTAGCTACTAACAAGACATTAGTGTAGTTCAGAGAATTGTAACAGAGCTGAGCCTTGCCAGAATGGACATTTATAATGTCTGGGATAGAATCTAAAATTACTCAACACAACAGACATCACAACTCTTCAAGTTAAGAGAGTGCTAACCTAATCTAATGACAAGACCAAGACTTCAGAACTAACCTACCAAGAGTTCCAAGCATCTGCTTGAATTGATGGTGTAAAGGAAGCTAGCATCTGAAAAGCTGGAGACCTGACTGTGAGCCCCAAAAGCCAGGTAAAGCTAGGTGCAGAAGCATCCATCTGCAATCCCCAGAGACAGGAAGCTGAGGCAGAAGAATCCCCAGCAGCTGTGGGCCAGCTAGTTGAAGTAAGCAGCTGGGACCAACCACAAGAGCCAGTCTGTCTCAAACAAGGTCAAAGGCCAGGACCCACACCCAAGGTTTTTCTCTGAATTCCATACACACAGTGGTGCACTCACACATTTATCAAGAGCTCCCATCTTAGACACTTAGACACACACACACACACACACACACACACACACACACATACACACACACACCAGAATAATATGCAAATAACTCTTGGAGTAAATGGGGTTAAAAAAAAAACAGGCAAGAGAAAAGTGTAACATACACATTAATGACTGTAGCTGACATTTACCTGGTGGAATTAATAAAAAATGAATACAACAGAGAAAATAAATACAACAATGAAAATCTAATCTGAAGAACAGGAGGAAAAAGCAACCATCAAACAAAAATGTAGCTAACAAAAGCAAGCAAGCAGAATGCTAGGAATGATTTGAGGACATCAGAGGGAGTGCACTGGGCCCACTGAACTCTAGAGAGAGAATCACAATATGGATGTGAAGGAACAGTATTTAAAATATGATGAAATGGGCAAGCCCCATAAAAATGACTTTTTCAGAAAAACCCAACTAGCAAATATAACTAGTGTCACAACAGTCAGTGAATCCATCACCAAGCACCAGGCCAGGCAGCTCTGAGTGAACTCTACCCAAGCCTTTGAAAGAGACAGCAACGAAGAGCACGCTCTCACTTTATAAAAACAACATAAAACCAACAACAAAATCCTACAAAAATATTACATACAAGGTGTAGAACATTATCACTGGAGGATATATATGATTCTGAATCCATTAGTATGCAAATCAATGTCTTTATCAAGTAGCCTTTAACAAAGGATTAATTCAGAGCAATCAAAACTTAATATTCAGTCTGTAAACAAGGTAAGCAATACCTAGTATTTACCCCAACAAAGGAAAGAAAACATTCAGCAAAATTCACAGTCAATGTGGATCAAAGTTCTCAGAAAAGATGAAAAGGAAGGAAGCAGCTTCCGGCTCCTACTTGGAAAGAAAAGACCTAGGAGAAGCTGGGAGCTAATGCAGGCACAATTTAAAGCATGCTCACAAGCGCTCAGGGATGGGAGTGCCAAAGGCTACCTAGATCTGCTGTGCCCAGAGAATTCCATCAATTTGCATTTCCAGCATTAACTCAAGAGTATCACAAATAATTTGTTTTTAAGATCCCCTGAAAGGTTGCCAAGAACATCCCCCAAAAATTACTTCACCCAACTGCTGACTGAGATGAACCTAGCACACAGGATACACCATGAAAGATCTATTTAACAGTGCCCCCAAGCAGCAGGTAGTACTATGGGCAGAACTATGCCCATATTCCCAAATAGTTTATAATTGTTTACATTTAAAGAGGAATATGCTATAGAGATGAATAATTTGCTTTGGTATAGATCTTGGCTTATTGATACAAATTTAAGGTCAATTTTGTTATATGTATTTCTGATCTTGATTAAGGTATTGTGATTGTGTAACTCATTTAAAAATGCAATGTACAATTAAGAAATATAGGTTAATAGAGAGTCATCTTTAATAATCAAGCTTGTAATAATGTTAGATTTTCTAGATGTATAGAGATATATTTCAGTTAGATAGGTATTCTTCAAATCTTTCAGAATATGGCATTTAAATGTTTTAAAAATTTAGGACTTTTTATGATGGTGAGGCACATCTGCTCCTGGCAGCACCAATTATTTCAAGAGGAAGATGGGCATCGAAGAGGCTCCTTAGACATTTGGGCAAGAAATTGCTCTTGCCTGGACATGCAGGAACCGCAGAGAAATGACCAGTGAACTTGCCTAAATGTGAGATGATCCTTCGGGGTTCCTGCTTCATGAACGAGTCTGCGAGACATTCTAGAGGACACAAAAGAAAGTGACTGACCTGTCTCTGAAATTTCCGTTGGAAAAATCTGCTGGATACTATGGGCCTGAGGGCTGAAAATTGGATGCCCCAATGGTACAGAAGAACTTTGGATGACTGTCCAGGCAGCGAGATGTCTCTGTCATTTCTAGAGTTTTGGAAGTTGCTTACAATGCACTTCCTGTTTACTTAGGTAATATTATATCCTTCTGGAGTCTTTGATGGAGTTGAAGAATTTATAGTTATAGTTTTCCTTNTTGTAGGCTGAAGATGGATGCCCCAGCAGTACAGAAGCGCTTTGGATAACTGTACAGGCAGTGAGATTTCTGTCATTTCTAGAGTTTTGGAAGTTGCTTACAATGAACTTCCTGTTTACTTAGGTAATATTATATCCTTCTGGAGTCTTTGATGGAGTTGAAGAATTTATAGTTATAGTTTTCCTTAGTTATAATAAAAGATAAAGTAGATATAAATATTGTAACTGTAGTTCTTACTTGATACCTGTTTTGTTATATGTAGTTCTGCTCTGTGAAAGTGAAAGCCTTCCATTTTGTTTAAACAGAAAAGGGGAAATGGTGTAGGAGGCCCTTCTGACTATGTGTTGCTTTCAATAATGAATAAAAAAAATTGCCTTGGCCTGTTGACAGGACAGAATTTATGTAGGCGGGGAAGACAGAACTGAATTCTGGGAGGAAAAAAGCAGAGTCAAGGAGATGCCACGAATCCACAGCCAGAGATAGACATGCTTTGCTGGTAAGCCACTGACACGCGGCAAAAATGGGTTAAATTAAGATGTAAGACTTAGCCAATAAGAAGCTAGAGTTAATGGGCCTATCAGTCAGTGTTTTAATGAATACAATTTCTGTGTGGTTATTTCGTGTGTGAACTAGCCGGGCAGCTGGGACAAACAAGCGGGCCCTCCTCTTACAGAGTAACTGGCTTTCTGTACCTACTGCTAAAGCTACAAATTATCTGCTAGGGCCAGCCTTTACATGGGGCTAAACTCAAGGTCTCTCTACCTGATTTTATAAGCCATGAATGCCATCAAAGCAGCCCTACCTTTGTGAACTGTCTAATTCTAGCACCTTCCAAAGGTCTCACCTCCAAACATGATTAACAGTCAAGTCTAGGGTTAAGTTTCCAACAAGGGACTGCTGAAGGACACGGCAAACCCACAGAAAAACCTCTAAGTTACACAATTTACAAAACTCATTTGAGATGCAATACCACCCTTAATGTAAAAGCTAAAATGATAAAAGATTTGTACCTTGACCTGTAAACAGCTCCTCGCAGTCAGTCATCAAAATACATGCAGCCAAGAGATAAACGGGTCAAACAACATGTCCTTCACAACAGTAGGCACAAGTGCCCAGAGCTGTTAGTCATCAGAGCACAAGAAAAGACCAATGTAAAACAGAATGAGTAACAAAACCCCGAGAGTGCAACACACTGCAGACGGAGCCCAGGCAGGCACCATCCAACTGCTTTACCTATGGATACCACACGCTGTGCAACTACTTCAGGGGGAAAAGGAACAGGAATTCTTTGAAAAATTGAACATAGCTCCATTTTAATACTTGGCATTTGGCCTGAAGAATAAACCTACCTGCAGAAAATGACTTGTAATAAATACAACATTCCTGCAATGTAATGTATAATATCATCAAAATGAAAACTGTCTAAACTAGCCCCAGCACAGTAGGTAAGGATTCTCCCTCTGCAACTCAAAGAAATGAACACTATATAAACCTATGAATAAACCTATATATGACCACATATGACACATGAGAGAAAGTCTGTGCCAACAGGTGCTTACGTATGCACATGCCTGACACAGTTCTATGCATGTCACATAAACAATCATAGTTCTAAACCACTCGATTTCATATTTTAAATGACTCCACAATTTATTCTGACATCAAACAAACAAGCAAAAGAATCAAATGACTAAGTTCACTATAAAGTTTGAACTAGCTTCAAATGTGTGTGAGCCAAATAGCCTCTGCTCCCCGGGGTTCAGGACAGCAGCAGCCCACGGTTCATGCCTTACCTTGGGAAACTGCTTCACAGGAATCAGCACTTTCTGTCCCAGCTTCATGTTCTTGTTTATCACCACGTCAATGTACTTCTCTTCATCCTTGCCTTCTCCTTTCTGAAATTTTTCTATTTCTGTGGAGGCAAAAAGAGAGCCATGAACTATGTGACACGGGCCTGCAGGTGTGGGGTCTGGCTAGCTAACTGTGGAAGGAAACCAAAGGCAGAAATGCAGACTGTTAAACTGACATTTTTTCTAGTAATGACACATCTCCTATTCTACTAATGAAATCTTCACAAATGAAAAAGGCACAAAGCACAGCTCTCAAAGCAGCCCTCAGCTATACGTGCAAACGAAGGGAAAAATGGACAAAGACAAAATCAAACAATTAAACAGAAATTAATGATTAAGCCCCCTGGGAGCTCAGATCAGCATTACTCAGCACCAGCGCCCTAGTAACTGCTCTTGCCTGGCATTCTAAAGCCTGTACTGTCAAGAATTGGCTCAAAGACACAAAACAGAAGAACAAGGAGGGGCATAAGGGGGGTTGAAGGGAGGAAAGGGAAGGTGGAAAATTATTTAATCATAGTTTTGTTTCAATTTTTTGTAATTTTTTTTTAAAAACTGTCTCTAAGTTGGTTTGGAAATCCTATTTCTACAAACATTTACTGTCATCCAGCACCTGCCACGGGCAAGGCTCAGAGTCTAGAAAGAGCATACATTGCCTCTCACTCTGTATCGTCTACAGCCCCTGGTTCGGGTGCTTCCACTGCAAGTACTTTTATGACCTTTCACCCCTAACAACTGCAAGAGACAGGCTCAGAGAAAGAGCAAGGGCTAGGGATGACATGAGTGCACAAAGGGGGATGGCTTGCTTATTTAACTCGTGTGTGTGTGTGTGTGTGTGTGTGTGTGTGTGTGTGTGTCTGCCTCTCTGTCCTGGGAGACTGTGGATGCAGTCGGGGTGGTATGCACACATGCCCCACTCTCGTCCAAACTCCAGGCAGAATCGCTGGGTACCTGGCTGGCATTAGAGGTCTGACGGTGCCAGGAGACACTGCAACAGGAACTAGAGTGCTGGGGGAGGATATGAGAGGAAGGAACGGATCTGTAGATGAGAAATGCTCATGCATTTCCCATAAATAAACACCAAGTTGGAAAATTTCAGAGTCATTGGTAGGATAAACTAATAAGTTTTATTCTTCAATAAAAAGCACTAAGTCCTTTGGAGTAACCCAGAGGAAGGGTATATGGAAACCTATCTTATTGACACATGGCACAGTGGTGGTTAAGAGTGATAAGTATAAAAGGGGGTGGAGGTAGGAGATGAACTAACCAAAGCTAAGGGTTATGAAAACACTTTGTGGAAGCTTACCAGTTAGTACAATAATTTTAAAATGTATTTTTTAAGTAGTAGTTCAAATGGAAGAAGTCTGCATAAATGGTCAGTGCTGCTCCAGGAAGACATGGCTATTAAACAAAAACTGCATCACCAGACACAAGACATCTCCCCAGAGCTCTCCAAAACAACACAGGCTACAGCAGTGCTCTTGGTTGCCCACCAGAGCCACAAAGCAAGACCCAATTGCTGAAGACATCACATATGTTGGCCAAAGAACATAAATATCCTACAAAGAAACTTTCTCACTACTCGTTAGCTTTAATTAGTAGCTGCAGTTACCTGTATAAAACGAGCCAGCCAAAATTCCAATATGGATGAGGGAGGCACTTAAAAGGTCTCCTACCTAATGGAGGAGCTGGGAGCTGAGGGAGACTCATTCTTTGGGGGTGTGGCCACTGGTAGGCTGACTAAGCTCCAGTGGTTGGCCCACTCCTTATGCACTTATGAGCAGCATTAATTCATCTTAGTGGAAGAGGGGGGTCATGTAGTTGGGAGAGAGACAAGTAATTAAACAGAAACAAGTCAAAAGTCAGCTGCTTCACTGAGTATAATCCAAGACTTCAGTTTTAATTAGTAAAAGAAAATGAATCCCATCTTTTATTATCTATTCATGTAATAATTAGAAATAATCCTTGACAAAAGAGTTAACAAACTAGGTAAACTAAAATTTCCTTTAAAACAACTAGGCTGTTCCCCATTTTTCACGTTTGTGTGGGATGCATGCATGCTTTGATAGAGTGTCAATACAAGGGAGCCTGGGTGCACATCCTCGCATACAGAGGTTAGGTTAGTGCAGGAAACATCTTGATAGTCTGCCCCCACCCTGACTTACCCACTGAAGCAAGGTGTCTCAGTCAAACCCAGAGCTCACTGATATCACCAGTCTTGTTAGCCAAGCTGCTCTAGGGGTCCTGTCTGTGCATCTGTGGCATTTACATGAGTGTCTAGAGATCTGAACTCTGGTCCTCACATTTTCAAGGCAATCACTTGAACTACTGAACTATCTCATCGCTGTAAGCCAATCAACTACAATTTTGTTGTATGTTTATTTGATGATTATGAGTAGTTGTGATGTTTTCAAGAAATCCAGCAAAATACAATGTGTGTGTGTGGGGGGGTGTACAACGGTACCAGACAACCTGCAAAATCAAGACAGTTGTCTATGATTGGATGCCTAGCCTATGTTACTTAGGACAGAAAAGTAGCTCAGATTCCTGAAGCTCCCCACAGATTCATGCGTCCCTTTTGCTGGCTATGAAAATGAAGGCAGCAAGCAAGGATCCCATCAGAGTTCCTGGAAAGACACCTGGGGCTCTGACTTTCACTGCTCTCAGCTCACACCTGGTATCACACACCTTCACTGAATTCACAGCCACCTTCCCACTCAGAAGCAAACCAACATGCGATGGAGGGTTCGGAGAATACAGAGGTAGGTAATGCTGTTTTCAAGTCACAGACCCAAACCGCTGTTATTTCAGAAACGGTTCCAGTAACATCTGCTTTAGTCTCAGTTGGTGCTTTGTTTGAATGTGAAATGTCCCCATGGGCCCCTGTGACTGAACCTTTGGTCCTCAGCTGTTTGCATGCTAGTATAGTGTAGAAGAGTAGGAGATGGGAGTCTTGCTGCAGGAAGTGGGTTACGGGTCGGGGGAGGGCTTGGGAATTTAGACTGTGCTTAACTTTGTATGCGCTCTCCACTCGCAGATCAAAGGTACAGGGGACCAACAGCCATACACTGCTACACTGTTACCATGCTACATGGATGCACTATATTCCCTAGAACGCTGGGCTATCTAAACTCTTCCTATTTCAGGTTGCTCAGAAGAGTAACTAATGCTGTTTGTTAATCTGTTAATTTCCTGGCCCAGAGCTTCTGAAGCAATGGCCTCTTTTTAACCCAATACATAAAATATACCAATATATACAAATCCTCTAAAAATATACCCAAAGATATAAGTTCACTGTGTATACACATTATCTCCCTACAGTAAATAAGAAAATGGTAACCAAAGTAAACTGCTGCATGGAGGGGAAGGAGTAGCTTTGTATTTTTAAATTATGGGACTATTATTATTAATTTAAAAGTATAAAATTTAAATTAAGTTTTAGAGAATTGTTTTAAATTCAAAAAACACCTTTAAAAAATAAATTTTATAAGTGAAATGTATAAAGAGATGGCCACACTCAAGTTTTACACTTTGGCTGGGAATGAAAAGCTCTTCACAGCTCATTTGGTCCTCTCTTCCTGGGCTTCTGCACTGGGACCAGGAAGGGAATCCACCTGGAATGCATCTCACTTAAATACAGAGAGGTTTGGAGACTACCTGCAGAGAGCCCGGAGAATCAGTAATATTTTAATGGACTGACATTCACCTGTACTGAGACAATACCAACTAGCATGTACCTAAAGCCTATTAAGTTCTGAGATCTATGAAGAGAATCCGCAGAGCAAGGCAGAGACAAACATAATATTGTGCACAAATGCTACAGAAAGGGGCGACTGCTTTGAGATGTGCAAGATTACTTAAAAATCGGAAAAATTCAGGCCTAAATTCTTAAAAGGCCTGGTGAAGAAGAATCCCAGGCAATGGAGTATGGATTTCTCAGTGAGAGGGTGCAGCCCAGGAGACATTACTGCAAGGGTGCTCATCTACACACTGCGAAAAGCTTTTCTTATAATGTTACAAAACCTCACGATCACAGAAGTCCTGGTGCCTGGCCCTGGGTTCTCACAGAATGCTGGGCAGAGTAAGGTGGAGACAAGAAGGCAGGCCAGATTCTTAGCGTCAATATGACACAGTTCAGTAACAAATAGGGAGCTGCACTAATGTCAGCTGCTGCAGCAGAAGCACCCTAAAGGAAAGGAGACTGGGCAGTGCAGAGAAAGTGAAAAGCAGGCAGGTCAACATGACTGCAGATGGCGCACTCAAAGTCAGGACAGTAACGCAACAGAAACAACTTCTACCTGGTGTTTCACGTTTACAATAAAGGCCCCTACAACAGGGAGCTCTTGAAGGGCAGCATTTTTTTCTAGTTTAACTTTGTAGCTCTAGAACAACCCAAAAATACAGTTCAGTATCCAACACCAAGTTAAAGCATACCCAGACCCCAGGCCTCCCGCTGCCCAGACCCACAGTCTTCTACTCCCCAGAAGAAGAATGGGGCCCAGGGAAGACAGATGCCGGTCCCTACACCTTTGCTGAGTCCATCCTCTAATACTGGCACAGCAAGGGCCACATGCATGGTTTCTAGATGGCTGAGCAGCTGTTTTAAGATAGCTGAAACAAGTGAGCACACACATAAAGGGGTGGCAGCTAACGATTGAGTGGTCTTCTAAACGTCATGCTTTAGTAGTGTTTAAAAGGTGCTGTGCCATGAGGCTGTGCTAGACCTGTGAGAGACATAATCAGCCAGCTCCACCAAGACAGAGAGCGAAGGTAACACGGCCTTTACTAATGGAGACCAGCCTACAGAGCGGAGGAAAAGCGGTGTGAACCACAGCCTTTACTAATGGAGACCAGCCTACAGAGTGGAGGAGAAGAGGTGTGAACCATAGCCTTTGCCCATCACCACAACCAATGTGACTACCAAGAGGAGTCACAAAATCTATAGGAAAATGAGGAGTTCATGTAAGTAGAATGAAATACACGCTCAACACTCAGAAAACAAGTTCAGAGTAAGCAGAACAGTACAGTTGGGGTTCAAGATTGATCTAAAGACTTATGGATTGCATTTCCAGGCATCAGAAACACTATGTAACAGATAATTACAGTTTCACTGCATCTGCTGGACTGAAAAGAAAATTTTAACTTCTAACCTCCTAAATGTTTCCATTACAAATTATTTTAATTAAGTAATGCAGGCCTAAAGGAACACCTCTTGCATCCAAACCAGACATTTTTCCTGCTAAAACCTACCTAACCGCCAACGACTCACTCAGCTCCTCATCTTGCAAAGTGTGCCATGAGAAGAAACAAATGACAAGGCAGAGTAGACACCTGTCACTGCCTAGCAAGGATGTGTAAGCTCCTCATACACACATGTAAACACATCAGTAATGAAGGAAAAAGTGGCACTCTAAGTAGTAAGCACTCTTGGAAACAAACTAATTTCCATTAATTGGAACAAATATTTTTAGAGAAAATACTTAAGGTAAAAACCTACACATAAGGAAATGACAGTCATACTGATCTAGAAGGACAAGGAAAGAGGAAAGAAGATGAAATTACTAATTTAGCATCTCGTGGGTAATTAAGAAAGCCAAGTAATGCTGCTGGGCCCTGGACTGTATTTATGGCTTACTTCCTACGACTAAGACACCCTACACATCCGAGGCCTAGGCCTCACTCCTCACTCTTTGTCGTTACTACTCTCCAGGAGCGACTCTGATTCTGAGCACAAAATAAAGGCGCCTTCGATTGTCATTACATTTGGGGACACTCCTAGTGTTAATGCAGGTATGGCAGAGGAGCAGAGACTAGACACTAAAACATCAAGATTAGCAGACTAGGAACAGAAGACAGCCTGTACCCAGGCTTCATTTGACAACAGGGCAAAATGGGAGAGGGGCTCAATATTTTGGGGCCCTTTCCTCATCTCACTAGCCAATTCCCATTCTGGGAGCCCTGACCTGAAACTCCATATATAGTCCAGACTGGTCTGGAACTCAGTTGCCTTTCTCTGTCTCCAGGCACTTGGATTAAACGAGTATGTCACCACACTCTACTGTTTCTATTTCCAGCCAGTCATGCATCCCTCACGCAATTCTTTGCCTTAAGACAATAGAAGCCTGGCACTCCGAGTCCTCTGAATATGGATTCCTAATCTTCGTCTCCCTGACACTCTGGGATTTCACTGTTTCCCTGACCACCAGGCTGAACTTAAAAAGCGGGTATTTTGTTTTGTTTTGTGTGTGTGTGTGTTCCATTTCCCCTCTTCCTGGCAAATAGTCAGATTTTCAACTTGCATGTCCTACTTCCCCACACACAAACTTTAATAAAACTGTCTTTGGGGTCAGGTGTTGGAGGCACACACCTTTAATCCCAGCACTTGGGAAGCAGTGAATTCCTCTGAGTTCCAGGGCAGCCTGGTCTACAGAGCAAGTTCCAGGATAGCCAAGGCTGCGAGCTTTTACAAAAACTACTCTGTGATTTATTCATTCCATTAGAAGAACAATAATGCCAGCATTACTTAAGATGGCTGCCTACCTCCCTATATTCCTATAGAAGAAAAGAGAAACAGCTCTGATAGCACCATCTCTCTGGAAAAGAAAACACACTGCACCTTTCCAATGGGAAAGAGCCAACAAGAGCAAGTAAGAACCTGCCTAGCCAGTGAAATGGCTTCCTGGCTTCCTCAGACACCTTGGCAAACTCTTTTTTGGATTCCTGCAGCCTAATAATCTCAGGGTATGAGGACAGTGGACTGGAGTGTGTTCTCTGAGTCATATACGTGGGGCAGTTTGTACAGTTTCTTTATGTATTTATCCACTTCTGGGAGTTGACTCCAAAGCTTGGCTACAGTGTATAATACCAGGAGAAACATCATCAAAGGCTGACATTTTTCTGCTTAGTGCCTGCACTTCCCTCATACAGATGCCAGGCTCAATGGTAGTCCTAGTTTTAATTCTGAGATCTCTTCTATAATTTTTTCATCAGGGCTGTACTAATTCACATTTCCCCAGAGTGTACAAGGTTTCTGCACCACTGCCAACACTTGTCTCTGTATTGTTGTAATGTCCTCTCGATTTCTCCTTAATTATCTCTCTGTCTCTGTGTCTCTCTCTCTCACACACACAATGACATTACAGTAAAGAAAAATACAAAGATATGCTTGTTCATTGCATAATGAAATCTAAGTTAGCCTCCTTATTCCAAAGCCTTCAGAAGTTATTGTGTTCTGGCTCTTAAATACTAAATTATTAATAAAAATGGTTGTTGCAATTTTGAAACAATAAGGACTAAATAGTAAAGATAAACTGGATGGACCCTAACATTAAAAGGAATCTAATAAGTTCAGCAATTAGTATATCGTAGACAATATAATGGACGTTTTCTATACATTTGATCCTTATACTGCTCAGAACAGAAACTACTGCTTCCCTGCTCCCGAAACAAACGGCAGAGATGAAGTTTGCCTCTAGAGCAGGCTGAACCAAATTCTTCTGTTCCATAAAATACCACCCTTTAAATAGGATGATTTTGAGACAAAAAAAAATCTTCCAAGAAGTAAGCAGACAGAATAGACTAAGTTTATTGCCCGGGAACTTCTGTATGGAGAGGAAATTGACTCCATTCACTGACAGTCACTCTGTACTAAGAAATCCAAGAGAAGCAGCAGAGGAAGTTCCAGACATAATAGCACACAGCCAGCCAAACATCTGCAACTCCAGCTGTGCACACGGAAAGAGGATGGGAGACTGGGTTCATGGTCACACAGGTGGGCACATTCCTCTGCTTCAGACAACCTTCATCAGATAATACGAGAAGAGAGATCTAAAATAACTATTTGTGACTCAGTGACGACACAAACCACAAAAAGCACAAGTGAGAAGATGGAGCTATGCAAGGATGACAAGAGAGCCAGGCTTGTCTTTCCAAACCGAGTAACGCCCTTGGCTGCCCCAAAGACTAAAGAGGTTATCTTTCGTATAACTCAAAGCATTTGTCAAATATTCATGAAGTTCACAGACTGTTTGACTAATTATGAGTTAGTAAGGATTTAAGTCAATAATGTACAGAAGAAAGAATTGCTATTCAGGACTGAGGAAAAGAAAATCTACCTTTTCGCTGTACCCAGGGGTTAAAGCACATTTCTCACTTTTAATTGCAAACACCATTAAGTACTCTGCAAAGGACAGTTATCTTAAACAATTATCAGGCTCCGAGGTCACCAATTAGAACCCTGCAAGGATTTGAATTAAAAAAAGTTTTATGATTAGGTGGAGTAATGATCCAAGAAAGAGATTAGTTCTGTTCAGACCACACTCATTATAAAACCCATTTCCTTTGTGTGAAGATTCAATGTCTTTCTCATTTATCCCGCTGACATTATCACACGTTGAGATAGAAATATGACTGCACTAATAACATTCTATAACAACCATATCACACAAGCATTTTACTCTCTATTACTTTTGCGGCTAATAAGATTACAAATGAGTATTTTTCTGTTGGTTAGATGGACAATAATAAATGCAGTGACTGATTTCAAAATAAAATCAAAGTAGAATTTATCATCTGGTTACCAAAGGTTTAGATCAGGTCCATAATCACATACAAAGGTGAAAGCAAAGAAATGTTTGGAAAAAGGTGTAAGAGACTAAATTCCATTTATTGTATGATATTATCTGAAGGGGTCACTCTTGTTTCAAACAGAACATATAAATATAATGAGCCAAGGCTACAACTAGATCCCACAGGAAACATCTAGAAGAGATCAAAGGCATCAAGGAATCTTAAGAGATAGGCCCCTCACCACATACTCAAAGACCTCCCAACACACTTGAAGGCTGAAATGAAATATAAAACACACACCGTGCCCAGTCATGTTAGCCACCTGGAAACTACCAAGTGTAAGATACTGAATAACAAAATACCATGGCAGCATAAACGTCCTTTCTGTCAGATTTTATTTAATAAGCATGACAGAAAGTTAACATACTTCTGCCATATCAATTAGCATATGCTGTAATAGTTATGGCCTCAGAGGACATGACACATCTTTATATAGATGCATGCAGCTGTTAAAAATGAGTAAATGTATATCCTAAAGCTTGAGGGAACTCTCCCGACGAGGTTAAAAGATTTAGGTTAGTTAATATGCATCCCAAAGGTTTTACTTGCCAAATATACTCTGAGGCTCAATGTGTGACTCATTCATTACTTATAGGGCCTGTCTGTGCAAGTGACACAGAATCATACAAAGTCTACGTGACTACCTTAGAAAGGTGTTCTGTTGTCTATTTTTTGTGTTAAGCACTATTTGATGATCTATGAGCTAGTGACAGGCTAAGATGAACACCCCAAAGCCAATAGGACCATTGGTGTTTTTGGATCAGGTGCTGGGTTCAGCACCCATGGCAACCGGCTCATCAAAAGTCACAAGACAAAGGCAGATGAGCAATATAGCTGAGGTATCACTGGAGAGATGGTTCAGTGGGTAAGAGAATTGCCTACTCTTCCAAAGGTCCTGAGTTCAATTCCCAGCAACCACATGGTGGCTCACAAACATCTGTAATGAGGGCTGATGCCCTCTTCTGGCCTGCAGGCATACACACAGACAGAATATTGTATACGTAATAAATAAATATTTAAAAAAAAAAAAGAAAGGAAAACGAGGAAAAGCCTAAAGAGTTCTACGGAATGGGCAATAATAGGGAAAAGGCTGGTCAGCAATGCCTAGTTAAGCAGCTAAAATTGCTCCAATGCTTATACTATAGGAAAAATGACACAGGAGAGAGTAACATTGAAGGCATAGGAGAATCAGGACAAAAAGGGAGAAATTGCAAAGGCACATCAATTCCATTTACAGGCATGAGGACTCTAACACAGAACAGCATTTGGCTAATCTAGAAGTGGCTGCTTTAGAGCTTTAGACTCACCAGGAGCCCAGTCTAGAACAGCCTCTCAGCAATGTCTGAAGCGTCAATCATCTGACAGCAAGCTGTATACGAAGGTTCCTTTCAGCCTTGAGATTTACACATTTTCACAATCTGTCTCACTGACTAGCTCCTAGACACTTAAAACTGCTATTCATCTCTGAAAATCCGAAACCCCTTTCTGCACCTTGAATATAGACAGCACGCATCAATACAGACTGCTGAACAGGAATAAGTAAGCGATGGTATTCTTCGTGGTATCAGAGTGAGACCTGGCAACCATTAAAGAATAGCCAAGATTAGAATTAACAAAATAGAAGCCACTGTCACTTTGTGTCACAAAAAGCGCTCCGGTGTCAGTTATTAAACTGTTCTCTTAGCTCCACACCCACTGAGGTGCACCCTGTTGGAGAATGGGCAGAGGTTCTGCAAACCCCACCTCATGGTCTAAGTTTCTCTCACTCCAGCTCAGTCTGTCTTCTTATACCGTGTCTTTTGTGTGGTGCTCATGGTTGCTGGGACCACCGAGGCTCTCTAGAACTTCTAATATGGTGTCTAGCATGCAAGACTACAGCCAGCTTTCCCCACAGCTGAAGAACTTTCCAAATGAGCTTGTCAGTCAGTGTTGAAATTAGGAGCGGCAGGGCTGCGTCCCCGGCACCCGGCCGCCCGCATGGCTAGCTTATACCCAGAAATAATTACACGGAAACTGTATTCTTTCAAACACTGCCTGGCCCGGCTAGGTCCAGTTTCTTATTGGCTAGCTCTTACATATTGTTCTAACCCATTTCTAATATTCTGTGTAGCCCACAAGCTGGCTTACCAGAGAGGATCTTAACCTGCGTCTGTCTGGAGTGGGAGCATCATGGCGACTTCTCTACTAAGCTTCCTTTTCCCAGAATTCTCTTCTGTCTACTCCGCCTACCTAATTTTCTGTCCTATGAGGGCCGAGGCAGTTTCTTTATTATTACAAGACCCACCTCCATCAAGTCAGGATCTACCCAGGTAAACAGAAATTACACCAGCTGCTTTAGTAGAAAGGATCTAACACAAAAGACTGGACAGACAGACAGACACTAAGAAAATGCAAAAATGGAAAATACTGAAGTCACTTAGAAATAGTGCCACATAGCCAGGCACTGGTGATACACACCTTTAATCCCAACACTCAGGAGGCAGAGGCAGAGGGATCTCTGATTTTGAGGCCAGGTTGGTCTAACAAAGTAAGTTCTAGAACAGTCAGTGCTACACACAGAGAAACCCTGTCTCGAAAAACAAAAAAAAAGGGGAGGGGGAGGAAGGGAAGGAGGGAGGGAGGGAGGGAGGGAGGGAGGGAGGGAGGGAGGGAGGGATAGTGCATTGCAGACTGCAGCAAGCCACTGGAGGAACAGAAGGAAATCATTTGCTGGGATGCTTCTGAGCTGGAACTAAGACTCACTATTTGCTCTCTCAGAACCTGGAAATGGCTCTCTGAGGAAACACAGTTTCTGAGGAAGCCCAGAGGCTTAGACCACCACAAACTACTGAGCCCAGAAACAAAATGAAAAGGAACAAAGTCCTCACTAACCCAACAATAAGAAATTTTATTGCTTGCATATTTGGGGGTTATGAGTAGATTGATAATTTTTTTAAATCCAGTAAAATATAAAAAAGAAAAATATGGGTGATTGTATCTGACAACATATTAAAAATCTCAAGAGAGCTGACTGCTGTCTATGCCTAGCCCCAATGAGGAGTTACACATTTCAAACGCACGCTATGTAGGAATAAATGAGATTCCCAAAGGTCCCCCAAATGCATATGGCCCTTCAGCTAGCTATAAAAGCAAACAGAAGCAGAGACTCCCTGCCCAGCACTCTACCACAGAGTGCAACTCAATGGGTAAAGTGGTAAGGGACACGTTTAACAACTGACGTGGAGTCCGTCTGTGAAATGAAGTGACAGTGACTTGTTTCGTGAATTCTGATCTTGGCTATTCTATAACGTTATCAGTCTCACTGTGCTGACATAAGGAACATCACCCTTTATTTGTTCTCCTCCACCCAGCAGGTCTCCTGTGAACGGATGAGCTCCAGCTTCCTTCTAGGCATTTTTTTTTAACCTTCTTACTGCTTGTAGGGCATCAAAGACCTTCTGATTTGATTCTTCTAGTCGAATACGTCTTGAAAAGCCAAATAATCTCATTTTTTAAGATTTGTGACGTATTGGTGGTGAGGTGGCACTAACCACAAGACCCAAGAGTGTCCCTGGGCACGGGGCGTTGTCTATGGCAGCCCTGGGAGCCGCAGAGTAGAGAGCAGAGGGTAATCACAGCACGGCCTCTCCACTGTGTTTATTTGCTTCCCCTCCTCCTGGTAGGTATTATAATGATGGCCATCACTGTTCAGGAAAATGCAATCTATGTAATGACCTTAACATAGACATTCTTGATGGAATGAAACCAGAATGAATATTCTTGGAGGCTAAACGATCTGAGCTAAATTTCTGGTGTCCCCTGTGAAAGGCACAGGGAGACAACGGCAGGTGATGCTCACCTTGCAAAAGGTACCTATCAGCATCCTGGTTTGCGTAGCACAGTAAACATTTCTATGAATATATAATCATTCACCACATTATTCAGAGAGAAATGTTTATCATCTTCAAACCATTTGCTATTCCAAGAACTAATTAAGTTTACAAACTGTGTTGTGAATACCAGAAGGCAGTGGATGTACAAATCATATTGTTAATTATGCTTCTGACAAAGGAACTGTATTACAGGTATCACATGCAAACACTGTGACCAGCTAAGTCCTTTAAACTCTATGATCTCAAGCCTGGGAACAAATGAAGCCAAAACATGAGCAAAGATGGATGTAAAATGAAGTTGCTTAAAGGAAAAAGAAAAAATAGCCCCAAGTGATGCTTGATGGAGCTACTGAGTCACCTGTTTTGTTTATGGTATTCTCAGAACAGCATACTAACCTACAGCCTCAAGATAGCACAACTGTCTAGCTTTTTAGCATCTGCAGTAAGAGCATAAAGCAACAATAATAAGGAAATAACTTAATTTAGTAAACCTAAGTATTAAAAAGTGGGGTCAAATTATAAACTGGTCCTTAATACGAAAGCAAAACATCACATAGGTGGCATCTGGTCACCCTATCAGTTAGGGTACTGGTATCTGGTTTAGAGCACTTAAGATTAATGATACGTTTCTGGTACCACACCTAGAAACCACACATAGCAAACTCTACCTTTAGCTCCCATATTTCTTCACGGCCTAATGAAAATGCCAGCATCAGATATGAGATATTTTTATGAGTTACCAGTCAGTACTGTTATTGCCAGTGTTCTTGATGGCCCACCAAAACTAGATGGTAAAACCCCTGCTGAAGATTTCACACACGCTTATACAGGATATAGGAAATCCACCAAGAAATGAACTGAAGACTTCCTCCTTGCTGGCTGTAATACACAGTGTAGAGAAGTGTTATATAGCCTGCTGAGGGAGAAAACATCAGTGCAGGTGTGGACCTTGCATGTTGCACCATCAATCTGCCACACTGATGCAACAGGAACACATATGTTGTGAGGGGAGCCAATTAGTCTCTGGACTGGAGCCCTGCTCTACAGTGAGAAATACATGCTTGGTACTGTAAACGTGGTCCAAATTTCATGGCTGGGAAGGTCACAGGCCCTACAGTTCTACTACTACCCAAAAGTCCCTACTACCGCTGTTCTGCTAAACAGACATGTTGTCAAACTGCCTTTTAAATATTTACACTTATACACAGAGATTAGTGCTGTTCTCAGCCTTGATGGGAGAAGCTTCTATTTACAATGAATGGGGGTGGGGGGGCGTAGAAGCTCATGGCTGCTTAGGACGCCAAGAATCAGACTGCTGGGTGCTCAGTCCTAAACTAGACAGCCAAATCACACCTCCTGATGCTCAGAAAACATATCAAAAGAGGAAAGGATATAAGAGCCAGATGATAATGAAGAGGGCTATCAAACACTACCTTCTGGGTATGATTAACTCACTGCAATCAAGGGCTCACAGAAGCTGTGATTGCCTGCACAAGACTGGGCCTATTAACAGTTGGTCCTGGGAGTTAATGAGGTCCCATCCCTCCCTGGGGAACTACTGACTACTGATGCATGCGAAAAGGAGGGGGTGTCATCATCTTGATTTGTGTGGCCACTAGTCCATCAGGGCCCAGTGAACAGACCCACAGCCAAGCTCTTGCAGATGGCCATGGTAAAACCCAGTGGGTCACAAAACAAAGCTTAAAGACACCAATGTGGGAAATGGACTTGTAGGAAAAGAGGGGGCGGACAGACTATAGAGAGAGGGCGGGTGGAAGACTCATCATGCATCACATACACACCACTACCAAAAGTAAAGTTAAAAGGCTTTAAGAAGTTTTAAATTTTTTTAAAAAGAAAGGATAGTATCTAGTATCTAATGGTAAAAGTAAAAGGTAAGGAAACCATAGACAAGGTAGGAAAATTATAGACAGGCAGGAAGTTCCATAAATGCTTATCCTTATGGCTTAAGAAATCTAGGAAGGTACTTGTATAGATAGAAAAGAGCGGTTTTGAGATTCCCTTACATGCCATGCAACCACTTACCATTAAAGGTATGCCTATGTGAACTGGAGTGAAAAATTCATACATTACATGCTAAGTCAAGGCCACAAACAAAAGACTGCAAAGGGTGAGAAAGACTAACAGTGTGCCACAAAATGTGTACTTGAGAGTGCAAACTAACTTGAGAAGATACACAGACTCTGAGGCTAAAGAATTCATTAAGCCGGGTGGTAGTGGCGCACGCCTTTAATCCCAGCACTTAGGAGGCAGAGGCAGGCGGATCTCTGTGAGTTTGAGGCCAGCCTGGTCTACAAGAGCTAGTTCCAGGACAGGCTCTAAAACTACATAAAATGTATTTTTAGACAACTGATGAACCAATTATAAATCTTACCACAGGATGAATTAAAAACGTGTTTCTTCCTCTCAAATCTGTGTACTCTATTCTGTTCTTTTCAAATGCACTCAGCCTTCAGGAAATGATTTCCACAACTGAGAAACATCGCACTAAAAACTGCCCAAAACAAGATTCACTCGGTGGCTAGGACTCTATGAGACTTGCCAAGTGTGAAGGTTGTGGCTTATGCTTTCATGGATTCTGGCTTCAACGCCTGAGAGGTTCAAAGTTCCTAAATTCTAAGAAAGAAAACAACAGAATGAAAGACAAAGAGGTAGGAATTCAACCAGCTTTGCTTCTGTTTGTTTTCTAAGTCAGTATCTGCTCAGCCATAACTCCATAGCTGAAGCGCAGAAGGCAATGAGAGCAGCCCTGACTGAGTGCCTACCAGACAAACATGTAAGAAACTTTAAACGGTATGTAAATATAAAAACATAAACTAAAACCAATCCACACGATTCCTCCTTGACAGCGGCAAATGAAGGCGGGTCCGTCCTTTCAGGCGCATAAGGGCTCTGAACCTTCCTGACTAAACCTTTTGATCAGGGCAATAATTACCACATTCTTCAATAAGAATATGTAGTGGAAGCATGATAAACTTACAAGTTTCTACTAAAGCCTAGCGAACCATCTGACTCATCTTTCAAAACCGGTTACTATGTTGTATTCACTGTGGATTAGAAAGGTCTATCAAACAGTAAATTCTAGTCGTGATTAGTGTGGCAAGCACTGAATACTTGACACGCAGAACCTTACCCACTCCTAAAACTTCAGTCCCTTTCATTTCTGTCATGAACTAGCTAAGCAACTGTAACTGCCACCTGTTCTGAGGGCATTCTTTTCTAGGCAGTATTTCTGAGCCTCCTATCTCCAGGAGTGGCCAGTCTTTAGTTGGGGAAAAGCCCTCCTCCTGAGAAGAGAGGGGCAGGTGTGTTCTTTCCAGACAGCTGCTCTTCCAGGCAGCCTCCCTCACTTCAATACTGCCCTAATCTTGAGACCTCTTCACCTGCTAATGAAGCAAGTTCTAGTTTGTGTAACCAATGCCAATTACTTCAGAAAACAGAGGACCAGGAAGAGACTCAGAGGGAGCAGTTATCGTTCACATGGAAACCATGTCTTACTTCTACCCTTCTATTGTAAAAATATAGGCAAACTACCAGACCTTGACAAATACCGCCACCTCACAGTGAACTGAGTTTCCTGGCCTGGTCTCTGCACTCACAGCCTTCAAAGACTAAAGGAGTAAGTCTGAATGTCATAGTTGTGACGTTTCTGTCCTCAGTAACACAGCACCTGTAGTTAAGTGAGATGCTGGATCTCAAAACAGAGAAATACGGTTTTCTGAGACATATAGATATATATAGATACACACACACACACACAATCCCAAAGGTTAACCTTAACTTAATGTCAAAGCTTAGCAACTATTGGGCTGGAGAGATGGCTCAGCCATTAAAGGCTAGGCTCACAACCAAAACCCTAAGGCTAGCAACTGTGAGGTTTAACTTAAATGCAACAATTTTTTTCTATTTCATTTAAATTTTGGGGTGGCAGAGGGGATAAGGACTACATAAAAGGGAATGTTTTTTCATTTCTGCATAATAAAAGACTCTCCTTGATCAAATAAAAATCCACAGTAAATTTCTCTCCTCCTGGCAAGGTTCAAACCCAGAAAGATGAAGTAAATAGACAATGCACTGAAACACTCTGGTGTTTCCAGAATGGGAATTAAGGACATCAAATAACTGCAGCGAAGGGAGGAGCTAAGATAAGCAGGTGATAAGCCCGAGCAAAAGCAGGGCTTGCTAGCTATGCTGTATCTGAGAATTTACAAAAAAACAAGGAGATTATACTGAGAGATCAAGTTTCAGATGGAAAAGGGGTGTAACCAGCATTTTACAGAAAAAGGGCACACAGCCCAGCAGATTTAATACATCAGAGGGTGTAGGCAGAAAAGGCTGGTTTAGCAGCTGGTCAGATGTGGGGAAGCCTCAGCCCCTCAGCGCTCCATCGATTTCCCAAGATACTTAATCTCTGACTTCCTCTTTAGTCACGTGGCTGCAGATAATAATACCCCTGTGCGAGACCACTGTAATGAACTGAAACAGAAAGCTAATATAAGCAAGCAATGCTGAAAGCCAGAAACGGGTATTACCGATTATTTCTGTCTTGACATTTCATGTATTCTCTTTTAACATAGTAAGATACAAAAAGGGAGAAGGCCTTAAAAAAAAAAAAAAACCCTACATATCTCAACCACAACTGCAACATCAAAGTTCTCTGTGCCTTCCACCTCTTTTCCTTTCCAATCAGACGCTTGCCCACACGAATGGGTGACCATACTGCCTGTGGTTGTGGGGACAGAGAAATCCCATACACAGTCAATTTCAAGCCAACAGTGAGCAGAACCACTGCAATAGTTGCCACACCCATTCAAGCATGTGTGTGTACATACATACACACAAATAATGAAAATGGTTTTAAAGATTTTTAAAGACAAAGTTCTGTCCAGGCAAGAACACAAGACTGAAGCTAGACAGTATACACGGGGGAGGGGAGGGAGCATATCCTCTCACTCCCATGTGATCTGAACAGCAAGCAGGTTTACTTCCCAGTCCCTGTCCTCAGCTCCTCAGAGAACTTGCAAACAATATATTATGGATGGCTGAATGCATGAGTGCCCTCTGTGCACTACTGATATGAAACAGTAAAGCAGCTCCCCTCCAGCCAGCAAGCTGGCAGTCACCCTATCTACTGGGCATCTAACAATGCTGGAGTCTAAGTCTGCAGGATCCTCCAAGAGACAAGACACACTTTCTAACACATAAAGCTGGGAAGTCAGACATTCGAGAGAGTTATAGCGAAGGGCGATCGGTGTCGTGACAGATGAGCACACAAGGCTACAAAGATTGTATCAGAAGCGTTTTCTCCAGCTCACTCCAGGGTTAAAGGAGGAGAAAGTTAGTTCAGAGATGTTGTTTGGAAGGCTTTCAGCACAAGAGCTGCGACCAGGCCAGGATGCAAGGTTAGGACAGCTCAGGAGGCCCCTGGCGAGGCATTCCTTAGTGATGACTAAAAGTGCTTCTATCATCTCAAAGAAAATGTTTTATGTACTGTCGAGGACAATCCTAGAAAGAAGCTGTGTCTGCAGAGATGGACTGATTGATTAGAACACAGTGATGTGGAGAAGTAGAGGCCAATTCCTTATCCAGGCTAGCCTTAGTCCTCTGAACAGCCAGCCCTCCCTTGCCCTCCGCTGTGTCAGACCATCTCATGACTAATAGATAAAACATTTGGCACCTGTTTATTTAGCAGACCCCTTAGTTTGCAGCAACCAAAGCTGAGCATATCAGCAGCTGGGAACTACAGAAAAGCTCCCCATCTTGCTGTCCTCACCCTTCTCGTGTATCCACGAATGTATTTTAAACATGCCTTAACTTGACAGCTTCTTTGTTCTGTTAACCTATAAAACTTCATGAAACTGTGTTCACTTGAGGCATGGAATTCAGGGTAATCTACCTCTGTGTTCCTGGGTCACCCTCACAGAAATATGGCTCCAGGATAATAATCGCATATTCTCTTTAAGGCGAGGGCTGTGTGTGGCTCCAACAATATACAGGCTTCAGTCTCTCAGAACAGCATAATGTAGGTAGAACTGGGTGTTTGTCTGAGTTTGTGACCCCTGAAGCCATCTTTCCCTTCCTATGCAGCCTGCTCTTCAGTGAACACCTGAGAAATCACAAAGCCAGGTCCACAGGCAGCAGAGGAAGGGGAGGAAGCCACACTACACTGTGGAAGCTCAGTACAGAGGACCAGACTCCTTCTGTCTTAGAACACAGAAGCCACAGGATAGCAACCCAATTATTAGCAGAATGATATATTTTGGGGAGTCAGATGAAATAGCAAGGAGAGAACTTCCAACTTTATGACCTCATATAAGCAACTTGCTTATTGGATTAGCACTTTCCTCATTTTAAAAAAGGGGATAAAAATGGGTTACAATTGTATTGCCTAAAAAGTGCGAGGCCATGGTTCTGGGTTTCCAGAACCATCAAGGAAGAATAAAAAGCAGGTTTTTTGTTGTTGTTGTTTGTTTGTTCAAAGGCTTGAGGGACAAGGCTTATTTGACAAGTTACTGACACAAGATGGGGGTTCACTGCTTGAGCACCCGCTGAGCAGAAGCTGAGGGCTCACTAACAGCTGCTCCTTAGATGGGTGGTTACATTAAAATGCCCTCTTCATTTGTTCTTAAAGACTCCACAGGCTGTGCCTATGGCTCACTTCTCCAGGCCAGACAAAGAGCTTTCTGGAATGACACTTCTGATTGGTGAGAGATGCTTGTGTTAAAGGTAGTGAGTTTGAACTCATACAGAAGGCAAACACTTAAAACCCTGGAAGCCTTGGCAGCACCCACAAAAACTCAGTAACAAAGGAGAGAAAAGGCCACATGAGAAGAAAGCTGAGGTCCTAAGATAACACCTCTGCAAAAAACCTTCTGAGCCCACCAACGAACTTGTGGGCTGGCAGCTGAACTGATATTCTGAAGGTACAAGAGATGCTCAGAGTCAGAGGAAGTCTCTGCATCCAAAACCCAACAGTACAACTGCGTTTGAAAGAACAGTCAACCTTGTAAACTGATGAGCCCCATTTTGTGTGCATCACAATCCGAGCCATGAACATGGCCCCAATCTTGCCATTACTCCTCCCAAGGAGACAGCACCACCAGATCTAGGAGCTCCTCCACCTGGGCTCGCTTTAGGGTCCTGAGCAGTAGGGAGCAAATGAAGAAACAGACCTGTGCTGTGTCAAAGAGCACAGCAGGCCAAGGGCACAAGAAGCATTCCAGGTGCTCCCAACATGCTTGTTCATGGGCCAGGTTCTAGAAAACCTGCTCCTGTGGCTCTAAGAAGCCAAAGCCAAGGTGAAGCTGCTGACAGTTAACTGGCAAGGACTCCAGCAACACCAGCCTGAGTTCCTGTTGCCAAAAGCCAGTAGCAAGCATCTAGCAGCCTGGCCCAGAGAGACCCCTGCTGAGAGCAGGCCCAACTAGTCTGACGGTCACAAGGAGTCCAAGTGAGAATCTCTAAGGCAGGACCCACTGACCACAGAACTATGAAGGACAACACACCAGTTCTGAGGTACGTAGACTGGAATGGGTTAGCATACGGAAACAGACAGCACATGTAGAAGATATGTGGATTTTCAGCACAGAATTACCATGCCTCCATGGTTTCTTGCATCTAGGAAAACAATCTGCTCAAGAGCTCTCTTCACTGAGCACCATTTTCTTGCCAGGGTTCATTCATTTACTCCCCTATCATTATTTATCTATCTGGATCACCTACCTACCTACACACACACACACACACACACACACCTACCTACCTACACACACCTACCTACCGACACACACCTACCTACACACACCTACCTACCCTACACACACCTACCTTCCTACACACACACACACACACACACATTATTTGCATGAACTACCCTTTCCTCTACATTCTCCTCTCTCCTCCACTGTCTAACCACATCCAGGTTCATACAATGGCAGATTAAAAGGTAAAGTACACCCCCACCTCACCTAGCTAACATCTACATCTACCTTCCTAGAAGAAAACACATCTCTATTGAACATGCATTTCAAAAAGGGAATTTAAAATATATTTTGTAAAATGGAAAAGTATCACATATCCAAAACTGAACTCTAAGTAACTTACATTTACATCTTGGAGCTGGCTCTCTAACACCACGACCACCTCCTAGGGCCGCTTCTGATGCTGCCGAGCCCTAACTTACCCTTCTACGTACCTAGTCATCCAGTTCTTGATGCCCAGATACCCTCGGGAAAGAATCCCTGACCTTAATTTGTAAAGAAGAGATCTTGGCATATATGACACCTCACATGAGCTCACAAAGGACCAATAAAAGTTGATCAAAGAGGATAAATCGTCTCCAGTGGCAGAAACTTAGCAAGGAAACAATATCACCTTTCTTACAGATACAAGGTGTCACGCTCAAGTCAGTCACAACAGACTCTCTCTATTTGGGCGCACTCTGCGTGGTCCTAATAGCAACCAAGTGGAGCCGTGTAGAAGCCAAGCAGGCTGAGAGTCCTCTTTCACTTGGGATGCTGAGAGTAGCTGCACACTGCTTATCCCTGAAAACGAAAGGAGCTTAATGATTTACAAAGTATTTTCAAGTCAGTCAGAGACCACAAAACAAGGGAAAACAAACTCTAAGGACGATAAATGTCCACAAAGACAGATGAGGTCCACATAAGCTTCACCTCTGGCAGAGTATAGATGTGACAGCCTCGAAGAAACAATGAAGTGTGAACAAACTGTCACACGCGGAGTGTGAGCTTGCCCAACAGCTTATGATGTGCCGGGAAATACAGCACTTCCGCTTTTTTCTCAAGCCTCCACTGGGTGCTCACAGCAAAATGGACAAGGTCAGAAAAACCAAGAGCTCTTTCGGGTAGCAGGGAGAAACAGCCTCCACCCAGACCCTTGTAAAGCAAAGCCTTCTGCCATCACCTTCACAGTGACCTCTTCTACCTGCCTTGCTCCAGTCAAAGATCTGAGGTGGAGATTGGTCACCTGGGGAGGGGCTGGAAAGGGCTGTGAGGAAAACATCTTCTGAAACCGCAGGGATTCTACAACAGTGCAAAGCATCAGAGCAGGGTTCTCAACTTTTCCACCACCACTATGACCCTTTAATACAGTCCCTCACATTGTGTCTACCCCAACCATAAAATTCTTTTTGTTATTTTCTAACTGTAATTTTGCTACAGTTATGAAAGCTAATGCAAATATTTGATATGCAGATGGTTTTAGGTGACCTCTGTGACAGGGTCATCCAAACCCCAAAGGGGTTTAGAATCGCTACATTAGATGCTATAGAGAAAGAAGAAACCTCTCAGTTCAGCAGTCTAAGCTTTCAACTGAAGAAAATAACAAGCGAAAAAAAAATTAAGATTAAGAAAAGGAGAAACCAGGCAGATATCAACAAAATTACAACCCTGAGAAGTGGTGAGAGGCCTCACTAATAAGAGCACTTGCTGCTAATTCTCAGAACCCGTGTGAGGTGGCTCACAATCACCTTTAACTCCAGCTCTAGGGATCTAATGCCCTCTTCTGGCCTCCACAGGCACCCATCCTCATATGCACACATACACATAAGTAAATAAAGAAAACTCAGCTGGGCATAGTGGACACACCTTTCATCACAGCACTTGGAGGCTGATGAGGACAAATAGACATGAATTTACATCCAATCTAATCTACATAATAAATTCCAGGCCAGCTTAGCCAACAGAGACTCTATTAAAAAATTAAAATAAAAAACTAAAAGAGACAGAAAAACAGGTAGAAAACAGTGCTGCACCTATCTTGTGTTCATTTAAAAAGAAAAAAAAAATATTATCAACAGTTTCAGGCCAATAAATTTAGTTAATTCGAGCCAGGCAGTTAATCACCATAAAACCCACAACTACCAAAGGCCACTTAAGAAGAAATGACATGGACAGCGATTCAGAACAGAGACTTGTGAACAGGGATCAAGCACTCTCGAAGATATTCCAGTCCCACGGGTGCTCTACGGGTGATTCCATCAGACTAGAAGGGAGAACACCATCAGTTCTACACGAACTATTCCAAAACGGAGAAGAACACAAATGCCAAGCCCATTTGTCAGTCTGGGAAACATTATTCCTAATGAACGTGGATGGGAAGGTACCACACAGATATTAGCAACAGGAATCTCGGGAGGTTTAAATAGAATAACACATGAGCTCAGAGCGCTGAGCATGTTCAGGGAGGTAACATGGTTTAACATTTAAAAGCAATTCAACAGTGTTTACTACATTTAAATGACTAAATGGAAAACTGTGAGGATCTGAGGCCATGTAGGAAAAACCTTTATTGCATTAAATCAATAAAATAATTAAAAACTCTTCACAAAGCAAGAGTAAGAGGAAACTTCCTCAACCTGAAAAAGACTAAAGACCATCTCTGAAAAAGTATAGGCGGGCAAGGCTCAATCAGAACAACACTAGCTGCACAAGCTGCAGCCTGAGTCTGATCCCCGCAGCAAACCCAGTGCTGGAGCTGGAGACTGCAAGAACCCCAGGGCTCCCTGCTCCGACCAATTCAGCAAGCTCCAGGTGAATAGAGATAGCATCTCAAAACATATGAGAGTAAAGAAGGAAGACAGCCAATGTCAACTTCTGGCCTCCACATGTTCCCTCACACACACAAACACACACACACAATACTTCTATCACCCATGTTCCTTCGGAGCATAGGTAGGAGTCCTACTCAGAACAAAAAGAGATGAAAACTGAACATAAACTTAACTCAGGTTAGAAAAGACAAACTGTTATTGTCTAGATAAAATGGTCTTGAAAGTCCCAACTTATCCAACAACAAAGACACCAAGTAGTGTTTGATAAATATCCAAGGGCCTTTCAGTGTAGGAAAGTCCATGACACAGCGCTCGAACACACACATACAAACCAACAAGCTTGACCCTGAAGTATACAAGAACTACCTAAAGTAGAATAGAGGTCATACAACCCTTCCTACTGTTGCTTGTCTTTGCTATAGCCTAAAGCAAGTTTTCTCTAAGTGAATTAGCTCCTTCGATGTCTAAGTATTTGAACTGCTGTCTAAAGGAAATGTAAAATTGATTTTAAGACTCACAAAATTTAGCACAAAACTACAAAGTGGAGTAAGTACCACCCAGCCCACAAGCAGTACTAATAGTTCTGACACCTGGTCACATATCCATGCATCGCAACAGGCCTTCTCCCGAGGAACGTCTATCAGGACTCCCTTAAAACTGTTTTTGAGACAACTTTCTACCATGGTATCCAGAAATACTGTACCTTGGCGCCTGTTTAAATGTGCACCCGAGGGGTGACAGTCAAGGACAGTAAATTGCTACAGGAACATCTCAGGTGAAACCTGCTTTTTTTTCTGGAACTCAAAGAAGCTGGCAGTGAAAACAAAATCACCATTGCACGGTTTGGTGCCACTACTCGGTGTCTGTTACGGGAACTGAAGTTTAACCTACAGAAAATACCTGTAAAACATCACAAAGGAAAAAGCTTTTCAAATGCCATCATCATCTAGAAAACTCTATCGTAACCGGCAAGCCTGGCCCACCTGAGGCCCGGGAAACCTCCAGGCTTCACTTTTGTCCACACTTCAGACTCTGTGAATCCATTTCTGCAGCCATCAACTATCCCCAGGCTCCAAGATAATAACCTCTGCTCGGATCTGATGGAACCTTGACATCACAGACATTACCAAAGTACCCATCTTTCCTTCAAAATGGATCTCTCTACTCTCTCCCCAAACCCAACACAAACGCACACATGCATGCATAAGCGTGATTTAAAAAGAATCCAAAACCACAAGATTAAAAATTCCAGGCTTCTGAGTTAAAATGTTATCAACTTACAGATGGACACAACAGCCTCACTGGCCAGAGCTGCGTCATCCCACTGCCCCTGCTCCATAGTCAAGATCCATCTTCTCTTCTGCCACCCAACTCTTATCTTCCCCCATTACTTACCTTTCAAAATCCTATTATGGACGGAAGACCCAGAAAACAAGAAAAATTTTCTTACAGATAAAGAGAAAGTTTTATTAGTTGTTTTTTATAGTCTTGGTACTCTTTTATTACTTCTATCTGTTCTTTAATGGTAATTCACATTAACTCAGAAGACACTATGACAGGGCAAGACAGTCCAGAGGTTCCTCCACCTTGTATTCTTGCTAAGACCATTTCAGGCTTATCCAGAATTTGAGCTCCCTGATGAAGAATCCCATGGAAAATGACCCAACTCTATTCTAGGTGCCTGAGGTCAAGATGCCCCAGCTAACTTATTTTGACTTTTGTTGAACTGCCTGCTTGGTTTTGTGGAACCCTGCCTCTAGCTAAAAGTTTATTTTAGCTTGTTAAACTGCTTGCTTGCACAAACATCCCCCAGTAGCTGCTGAGTGAGATACCAGGATGTGGTTTTTGCCTTTAAAAAGCTCCTTTGTCTAAGGTCCTAAATACCTGAGTGTAGTTCGGGTCGACTGGAAGACTTTCAATTGGCTTTATGCTGTGCTATGTCTGAGCTGTCATCTCTGATGAGCTCCCCCAGAACAACACAGGTATTCATACCATTCATACTCTATTTTCTATATAGTTTCCTATTGAATGTCAAACTTAAAGACAAAATTGGGTTCCAAACTTGACCGGGAACAGGGAGCCTGAAAACAAATGTCTTTGGAATTGCTCAGACCTCATGATTGGATCTCTGGGCACACAGCAGGAAGGTGAGGAGCAGAAAAGGAGAAATTTGCTCTTATGCTGGCCAAGCCTAGGGTGAAACCACTTCTCACTCCTGGGATTTGGAATGGGATTCTCTGGCAGGCAAGTCCCCACAGGGGAGGGAAGGTAAACATCATTCCACCTCAGAAATCCAAAGTTATCTGTATTCTTTAGACATGCAGGCATCTAGAGGTCAGCCTAAAATCTAAGGGAAACCAGAAAAAAACAACCTTTGCTGAGTGAGCACTTACAAGAACCAGAATATTTGGCTTCATGGTTTCTGTGTGGCTTCCAATGTGTTTCACAGAACCAATGAGTGCAGGCTGCTCTATACACCCAGTGATTGCTCCAAAGCTCACAGTGGCTCACACTCTAGGAGGGCTGATAAAAAATGATTTGTCATGGAACATGGGTTACAACCTTTCTCTAACTGTAGGAGACACCATATGGTTCTGCACAGGACAGCTAAAATAGGCACACTAATGTTGTTCTCTAGTCCAGTAGAACTTTATTAGTGGTCACTATAACTGGACTTCCACATAATTTTGAATGTTAAGTAATATTTTTAAGCCAGACATAGTGACACCTGCCTACAGTCCAAGTACTCAAGTGGGCCGATACAGGAGGATCGACAGTTTCAGGAGAAGCCAGGCGGTGGTGTTGCACTGCTTGGGGTTTGTTTATTTATTTGTTTTTCTTTGGTAACTGCTTTCCAGGCTCTGAACAACGTACAGTGTTGTTTTGGGGGTAACATGTAATAAAGAAAAGCTAGGAGCACTATGCATGTAAACTCAACAACTTAGAAGAAATTAAACAGACTGAAATAAAAAAAAAAACAAATAAACAAAAACCTACCCCCAAATAAAAAGGAGAATGTTCAGCAGACTTGCAGCAGAGTTCATCTATTATACAACCCAGATCGCTTTACTTAAAAAAAAAAAAAATCTACGTCAGTTAAGAAATAAAATAAACACCTTCAAAGGGAAACCACATTTTTCTTGAGAATCTTACCTACTCTTGCAGTCTGATCTACAACTGTTTGTGTGGGAGCGTGGAAGAACTGTTCCTGCCTGGGTCACACTCCTTTCTGGAGTTCTAGACATCAGTGTCAAATCACAGGAACACGTCTCTAAGCACTGCCTATGCTCAAGGTTTGCAGCCATAGATAAATGAGCCAGTCCTTAGCCTTGGATTCCTCCCTTCCACTTGCTGACCCAAAGCCCTGGCTGGCCTCCTCTCTCTTAGAAAAGAGCTCAAAGCTTCCCTTCCTCTGGTACCTGGGGTAGGGGAGACAAGTGATCTGGAACAAGGAAATAGGAAAGCAACTCTGCACCTAAAACTTAAATCCATAAGAATTAAAATGTAATCCATAGGAAAAGACATCTAAATCTCTAACCACAAAAGAAACAAAAGAAGCCTGAGCTTGCATCTGACTTTTGCTGACTTCATTTTGATCCAAATCACACAACTAGCAAGTGGAAGAAGACACACACACACACACACACACACACACACACACACAGGCTACACTGAACACCACAGTTTAAGTGGCCAGGAAAACAGGAAGGAGGAAGCAAGCTTTAGGTCTTCAATGTTGCCAAATCAGCAAAGGATGTAGCAGTGCACTGGAAAGTCAGTGAGTGCTGGCCTGCCACCCTGAAACCCTGCATTTGGCTGGCACCAGGACAGACAGGGCCTACGGCTGAGCAAGGGAGACAAGCAAGACACATAAGGACGCCGTGGAGAGGAGCTGCACAGAATTACCAAAGGGAAAAAGGGCTCTGAACATTTTACTGGCTAGACGACTCTGGTAACATCACTGCCACACTACACTTTGTAGTAATGTCTGGCTGGCTTCAGCATTCAGAAGATGTTCCTTCAGGGTCAGCTATGACCAGAAGAGCTAGCTATGTGCTACAGCTACAATAATCAAGACATAACCCCTTTCCACCTCAGTTATACTGCCACGTTTGCAGACTCAACCTGGACACTGGTTCTTTATGACTCTGACATAACCAGATTCCAGTCAAACAGGAGTATTCACTTCCAATATCAGCACTGTCAATATGTATTAACACGTCTGTCTTTCTAGTTATAATATATATAATTTTATTTGTAAAATATATATTTTATTAATGTTGCTTCCTTAGTTTGTCTATTTCCCAAACATCTCCACTGTGAAGGATAGCATAAAGTCTCAAAAGGATGTGTGGAACCAGGCTGGCATTCACCATCCATGGGTTTCTCTAATCCCTGAATACTGAAGCCAAACACTAATATAGACAGATAATGGCATAAATTAAGCCCCACTAAACAACATTTTCCTAGCAAGATAAATCTGGAGTAGGCATCTCTAAACTACTAGGCCAAGCAGTAAGAATCATTCACGATTACAAAGCTATCTTAAAAGCTCATTAATTGAAAGAAACATGGTTCCTTTTGCAGTCAACCAAGTCTACCTGAAAAAGATACTTGCTTCATAATTTTCCAAGAGTTAAATGATCTACAGAAACATATTACCGTTTTATATTCTGTTTTTTTTTCTTTTTTTTATTGATTTTCACTGAGCTCTACATTTTTCTCTGCTCCCTTACTGCCTCTCCCTCTTCAATCCTCCCCCAAGGTCCCCATGCTTCCAATTTACTCAGGAGATCTTGTCTTTTTCTACTACCCATGTGGATTAGATCTATGTAAGTCTCTCTTAGTGTCCTCATTGTTGTCCAAGTTCTCTGGGATAGTGGTCTGTAGGCTGGTTTTCTTTGCTTTATGTTTAAAAACCAGCTATGAGTGAGTACATGTGATAATTGTCTTTCTGTGTCTGGGTTACCTCACTCAAAATAATGTTTTCTAGCTCCATCCATTTTTCTGCAAAATTCAAGATGTTGTCATTTTTTTCTGCTGTGTAAATGTACCACATTTTCCTTATCCATTCTTCCATCAAGGGGCATTCCAGGTTCTGGCTATGACAAACAATGCTGCTATGAACATAGCTGAGCACATGTCCTTGTAGAACAATTGAGCATCCTTTGGATATATACCCAAAAGTGGTATCACTGGGTCTTGAGGAAGGTTATTTCCTAATTTTCTAAGAAATCGCCACACTGACATTCAAGGAGATTGTACCAGCTTGTATATTACCATGCACAAAACTCAAGTCCAAATGAATCAAAGACCTCAAAATAAAGCTAACCACACTGTGGGAACTGCAGCCCCCGAGTTGATATCCCTGCCCCCATTTGAGGTGCTTATCTTCAAGGAAAACATAATAAATTCCCTCTGCTCCTGGAGCAGGGAAGGAAGGAATTTTAAGTGCATGGTGACCAGTCCTTGATCCCTGCCAGGGTCAGGTTACAGTCCCTTCGCAGCCCCCTCCTCATTTGGTGCCATGGTATAAAACCAGCCCAGCAGACAATAAAAAAGAAGCTGTTCCACCTCAAGCTCGTGCTCTGTGTAGTCATTCAACCTGGACACCCTCCGCCGAGACTCTTGGTTCCAGCCCGCGCTGGCGCGGCACCACACTGAACCTTATAGAAGAGAAAGTGAGACACTTGAACACATTGGCACAGGAGACCACTTCCTAAATATAACCCCAGCAGCACAGATACTTGAGAGAAACAATTAATAAATGAGACCTTCTGGAACTGAAAAGCTTCTGTAAAGCAAAGGACATGGTCAACAAGACAAAACGACAGCCTACAGAATGGGAAAAGATCTTTACTAACCCCACATCAGACAGAGGTCTGATCTCCAAAATATTCAAAGAATTCAAGAAATTGGTCACCATTTCCAATCACACATAATCCAATAAAAAAATGTAGTACAGACCTAAATATAAACTCTCAACAGATGAATCTAAAATGGATGAAAGGCACTTAAGGAAATGCTCTACGTCCTTAGTCATCAGAGAAATGCAAATCAAAACAACTCTGAGATTCCATCTTGAACCTGTAAGAATGGCCAAGATCAAAAACACTGCTGACAACTTATGTTGGAGAAGTTGTGGGGAAAAGGTGTTGACTGAGGTTTCTGTCCTGTCCAGTTCCCTGCAATCGTTAAGTCCCAAAGAAATCACACAGAGGTCTACATTAGTTATAAACTGATTGGCCCATTAGCTCAGGCTTCTTATTAACTCTTACAACTTATATAGCCCATTATTAGCCATTATTCTCATCTGAGTTAGCCATGTGGCTCAGTACCTTATTCAGCAGAGCAGTCACATCTTGCTTCTTGTGTTGTCAGGTCACAACTGCAGAAAGAGCTTCCTTCTTCCCAGGAGAACAGGATTCTCCTGTTCTCATTGACCCACCTCTACTTCCTGTCTGGTTGTCCCGCCTATACTTACTGCCTGGCTACTGACCAATCAGTATTTATTTAAAATATAACTGACAGAATACAACTGTCCCACACCACTGAAAAGGGAACACTTATATTCTGTTTTTTAGATCAGTGTGGTGATAATCTCCCTCAGAAAACAAAAACAGAGCAAAACAAACAAAAAACAAATAGCATTTGAAAATATGCAAGTAACATCAGATAGAGAGATATAGATAGATAGATAGATAGATAGATAGATAGATAGATAGATAGATAGATCCACATAAATATTACTTTAAGACTTTAAGACAGTGGTTCTCAACCTGTGGATTATAATCACTGAGGGTCGAACAACCCTTTTTCACAGGGGTCGAATATCAGATATTTGTATTACAATTCACAACAGTACCAAAATTACAGTTATAATGTAGCAATGAAAATAATTTTATGGTTAGAGGTCACTACAACATGAGGAACTGTGTTAAAGGGTCACAGCATTAGGAAGGTTGAGAACCACTGCTTTAAGATATACATAGCAAATACATGTAACCAAATAAAAATACAAGTTAGAACTACATAAGCAACTTTTCATATGAACATATCCATACGCTATAGAGACATTTTCTGAAAACTGGCATCCTACATGCCAAAAGGAAATGCACATGAAGCTATGCATATGAACACACAGCAACGATTTCTGAAAATATTCTTGAAGTGGGCATTCTGACTAATGCTTTAAAGATAGGATTTCTGCAGCACTGCTATTGGACAAGGTCAATGACTTTATAAGCAATCCTCTCCCAACTGTCACAGGTGCCTGGAATCCACGCCTTCAGTTTCAGAGCCGCATGACTTTGGGCGTCCTGAATCCTCTCTTTCCCTTCACTCTCACTGAGCTTTAAATGGACAACTCCAGCATGTCATTCTTATGAGGGCTTCCTGCAAACAGACCATGAGTTACACATCCCCAAGACATCTCCCAGCACCCAGCACACTTCACCACGACATCTTGACAAGGTCACACCATCTTCCTCATATATTCTTCTCTTCTTCTCTAACCATTTCCCACCTAGTGCCTGTTCATTCAATGTCCCTTAGTGAAAACCCATTGCAAGCGAGTAGCTGAAAAAGGACTGCATGCAAGGAGCTGAGTGTCGGCAAGACATTCGTGTTAGTGGATCAGGTCAGGAGCTAAAGGGCATCCTCTGAAGACATGGGAAAAGAGTGAGGAGGGTAACTGAGGAGGACGGGGTTTCTCTCACGGCACTAGCCACACTGTGCAGTTAGGTCTCCTATGTCTGTGCAGACAGGCTATGTATTTCTAAGGCCAGGTACTTACTATTCCTTAGTCACAGTTAAGGTCCTAACAGTCAACATCAACAAATCGACAACAGTAAAATGACAGCAATACATAACATTTATTGAACGTTGTTGGCTGTCAGGCAATAATGTTTTACACCTGGTAGCATGTTTCTTCTTCACCAAGAGTCCTGTAAGGTGGCTTCTTTTACTATAGCCATGGTTTGAATCAAATGAGGAAATTTAGGGCGAGAAAGTTACTTGCGCCAGGACACACAGCTAAGAAGCAATGAGACAGAGGAAGTCTAAGATCCATTTCCCAGAGGCATTTACAAGTGACATCAGTGCAAACTAGAATTCTCCATTTACTCTCTAAGCTACATCTCAAAGTGTTCTAAACCCAGAAACAGCCCGTGGGTGAGGAGGAAAGGAGCTGGTCCTGACTGTTGTCAAACGTCAAGCCCTGGAGGGTCTCAGAGGCCACTGAAGAAAGTGCACAGTCGCATAAGCAGGTCAGAAGCAGGACTTCTTCCTCCCAGGGAGCATTAATTACAGAAAAGAACCATGGGATACAGTGCAGGCCTCTCCTAAATATGCTTTAGAGCATCGAGTTCCAAAGGCTAATCCGCATCCAAGTTTCCAAAGCACAGAAATGCTTCATTCTCCCCACCCCAGTCAGCATGGCAACAGCCAACTCTACCCCAACCTGAGGGCAATTACACACCACCATGGGAACTGCAAACCACAACGCAGGCACCAGGGGCAGTTGAAAGCATTTCGCTGCCATCCACTGGGCTCCAGGTCTGAGGCTGCACAACAATGCAACTACAATAATTATTGGCTTAAGAAGGTATTTCCAGACAGGCCTGACCATTGTACTGTGTGTTGAATGTGGACCAAGAGTTCATAAACATAATTAGCAAGTTCCAAACACTGGCCAGGTGCAGAGTTTAATTAGCACACAAAGCACTTCCACAGAGAAAACAGAGCAGGGTTTACCTTGTTTTAACGGTAAGGGGGCAGAGAGAGAATGAATGAGGAAGGAGACCAGGTGTCTAGCAGCACTGTGGAAGGAGGGAAAAGCCCAACATGACTAAGCACAAAAACAAGGCGCCACAAGGTATGTAAAGTGCAGAACGGAGCCTCAGACGCTGCCAGCTCTCGGAGCACATCCAGGAGGGTATTATTGGCCAAGCACATTTTACCTTCTTTAAAAGGCATATGTTTGTGTTCCTTCGGTGTTTTCTCTGTATAATTACGACGTCAGGCACTCTCCCTGAGCTTTATGGAATCGTGTCAGTCAATAATGTTGACCATGCTGAAATAAGATGCGGAGGACAGCAAGATGAACACCGGTCTTCCACTCCAGAAACAGTTTGGTTTTCACTTAGGCTAAAACCTACTGTCTCACAGGCTCAGTGGCTCTACCTCTAAAACGGGGGCACTGGTTCCCATCTGCAGAAGGCTATTGTAAAGATTAGATGAAATGATGATGGGAAAATAGATCCTAGACCTGTGGAGAGTCAGTGGGAGCTACCACCAGCAGTATTATGTCTTAGTTCTTATTGTGGAATAGCACAAGTCAACTACATGGAGCTAGACAAGAGACCATTCCCTTCTCAAGTGCGTGTTCAAACTAAACTGATGACATATGCTCCGGAACTTCGGCTTCGACCAATGGCTGATACAATTCACCTGGCAAGTGGGCACCCCCTTTGCCATTTCTGCAGCTATCATCTTTAATTGGCATTTATTTCTTTTCCTTCTTGCTCTAATTTTCTATCTTAGTCACCCAGCTATGTGGGACTCCATGGAGTTTTGAAAACAAATAGGCACAAACTGAAGTCTTATCCAAACACTGTGCTTGGTAACTTTAAGAATGCTCTTCAGCCTGCCTTTCTGATGCGCAGCCTCCAATCTGCCTATCACAGATGAGACTGCCATTCAGGTTAAAGACAATGGTGCCCACTTCACAGACCACAGACATCAAGACTAGAAGGAGCTACTTTCTGAGGAAACAAAAGCAGTAATTAAAAGGTCAACCAAAATAATACTTAATGAGGCAGGCATGGTATACAGCGGATAAAAAGCAGAATAGGAGAAATGGAGAGGAGAGAAAGGGGGAGGTCACCAAGTCAGTCAGTTAGCTACCTAATGATTCAGACAAGCCGCACCAAATCTTTGGCAAACACCCTGGCAGATACTCTTGAGTATTAGACAAATAAGGCCTCACCGAAGTGCAAAGGAAATCAATTCCATAACACCCTGACCTCTCGATGAGTTTGGGAATCAGTCTGCCTTCCACTTGGAGTATTCAGTTTTAAGCCAGCCAGGTGACTTGAGGCCAGACACACCTCCATGAAAGCATGTTTCCCACTGGTAGGATGGAACTTACGTCATTCATCTCAGAAGGTGGTTCTGGGGACTGGGAAATACTGTCTGTCAATCTCCCAGCACAGCCTGATGCTTAGCAGGAACTCGAGCGCTCAAAGCCCATCTTTAGTCATCATTCTGTAACAGTAACAACTCACTTGATGTCTCTGAGATCCTGATGCACAATCTGAGATAATCACAGTACATGCCAATCCCTAAAGCCCGGCTGCAGAGACTCTAGGCACCCATAAACATTCATTTCCTGCTGTGCACCCCACCGCTCTGTGGTAGGCAGAAAACTGGCTTCCTCCAAGGACATCTACATCCCGTTACCTCCAGAGCCCATAACCATTAAGAAGCACGGAGAACGGCTGCATACGGGGCTAAGCCGACCTTAAAGTGGAGCGACTGCCCAGGTGAGCCCAGTACAACCACAGGGCTTTACAAACGGAAAAGCCAGCACAGAGATGAGGCCTCAAGGTGCTGCTTTTGCAGACAAAGGAGGGAGCAACATGCCCACCCTCCAGGACGAGTTTCCAGAGGTCAGAAAAGCCAGATTCTCTACAGAGCCTCCAGAACACTCAGCATCTACAGGGATCTCAGCCCAGGGCTGTGAAGTAAGGAAGCCACTGTATTTGTAATAATCTGTCACAAGAGCCACAGAAAAGAAACACACTACCAGGTTTTCAGAGTCATTTCAAGTAGATCTTAGAGATTTGAATCTGAAAACTAGTATGCTTCCTCTATACAATCACACCGCTCGTTAAATCTCTCAAGGACATCAGTTCTTACTGAACTATACTATTTTAACTGTGATGATTCCATGTCTTGTCCATAAAGAACTCAAAGGATGTTAAATCCCACAAGGCCATGCAGTCTGGAATCTTCTGTGAATATTTTAATGTCATTAAAACAGAAGCCTTATCCCTCCTCCGTATATCCCTCCTCTGCATATCCCCGCTCCATACATCCCTCCTCTATATATTACTCCTCTATGTAGATCTATACTATCATTGAGACCATCATTTTCGCTTCATGTAAGAAAGTCAAGTCAACTTAATTGGATAGGTCTGTTATTTACAATTTCAGACAGATCAAAAAAATATTCTAGAAAAGAGCCTCTTATAGATGATTCAAACAGAAATTCGCTTTGATTTAAAGTCGATGAAATGAGTTATGAGACTATCATAACTAGTTTCATCACACTTCACTAATTCACAGGAAGCAACAACTCACTTGGGCAGAAAAAGAAGTACATACTTTAATCAAGAGTATAGCAAGGGTCCCAGCTCTCCCCTTAACCAAGGCATTACTAAACAGTTCCTCTGACACACCAATCTGTCCGAGCCAGAGCACATACAGGGGAGCTTCTGTACAGAAAACACAGGGGGCAAGAGAAAAAGCAGATGGATAGATAGATAATAAACATTCAGAAGAACAAACAAATAAATAAATATTGTCCATCTCAACAGAGCAAACCAGAACCAGAGTGCACCCATAAGACAGCAGAAACAAAGGTACCTGGGTCTGCTTTCTACTGAGCCCTAAGCCCTGAGCATTAATCTATTGCTTTTGCTCTGCACAGGTTTGCGGCCTCTGCACTCTACACATGCCACAGGGAGGCAAGCAGGCCATCAGCAGGCAGGAGGAGTCACACTCAAGGATCTGAAGATCCCGGCCTAAGCATTCCCCTTTGATGTAGCCACATACATCAAAAGCATCCCCCAAGGAAATACATGGTGCCAACCACTAAGTGTAAAGTCGACTGGCAAAGTGTGAGCCAAACCAAAGTCAGAGCTAAGGAGAAGCTACCAGGCGCTGTTGAGTTTTCTAGGAGGATGAGCCCGTGTCCACCCTACTTCCTGGGCCCTGAACCATGGTGCTCTGCTCGACTTTAGCTGCTGGGGTTAAAGGGTATGCAGGGGCGGCATCAGTGGCAGCAGCAAGGGTTAAGATCCCTTTTAAAACGCAGTGCCCTTGTGTCATTTAGACCACACACTCTTATGAAGGTAGGGAAAGCGACGAGACAGGCCTGTCCTTCTGCCCAGCCCTCTCTTGCCATGCATGTTTCATGCACAAACCTCAGTCTGCACAAGCCTGACATAGATACTTGAGAAATGACAGATCTCATTGAGTTGCTGGAAACTCAAAAGAAAAACAATCTACTGCCTTCCCTCACCAAAGTAACTTGGAAGATGGACTCTAAGCTATGCTGCGGCCACTCTCTTCTGACTAAGTGCTGAGGGCCTCACAGGAGGGACGATGACGCACAATGAGTCCCATTCCCCGCCACTGTGAACGCACAGTGGGGTCAGCACAAAGCACTGTTAGAGAAGAGGGGTACAGACAGAAGCTAGGCACAGACAGGGGTACAGACAAGGGGCCCAAGACCTTTCTGCTACACAGCAGACAAGGAACATGCAGTCTTCAGAGAGGCCATGTTTTGACACTAAGGAGAAGCATTCCGCCCATGAGAGCCAACAGTGTTTCTGCTCTCCATCAGGGTCACTCTGAAGTCCCTCTTCCCTCCCCCAACTAGAATAATGCACTACTTGCTCCTAAGCAGGGCCACAGTACCCAGGCTGTCTTTATTATAGCACTTACCACCCCACAGTATAGATGTCTTTTAATTTGGCTGCTTCCCCACTGCGCTGGAAACTCTTTAAGCAAGGATAATGTATTAGCGAGCTCTGTGTTCCAGCACTTCACCCACTGTGTAAGGATGGAACCCACCCCTGGTCTGGCACCTGCTAGATACGACTTCCTCAGCGCAGTTATGCTTCTCCTCTGTTTAACTCTCCAACCCCATACAAGTACTATCGCTGGGGATTCTTTACTGGAAGCAACCCGATGTGCTCCCAAAACAGGTCAGAGTAGAATTCTTCTGCCCTCTTTAAGGATCTCAAAGAGGTATCCAAGAGCACAAACTCTGGGCCTAGTATTCTGTGCTGGACTCCCTAAAGGAAAACACAGTACAGTCTGCTGCTAGCTCACTAGACGTGGGAAAGGAGGATGGCTGAATTTTAAGGACCTAACAATATGCTAGCACTTCACATAGATTCTCCCAGGACCATTTAGGGATGAAAACACTTACATTTGTGATGCTTATCACCAAAGCTAACGCCCCGCTTAACTGTCCACGGGCGGAGCAAAGGAAACTATGATATGACAGAGTCATGCAGAACAGCATCTCACAATCAGCAAATTATATCTTCAATTCTTCTCACCTCATCCTTCTAAATCACTGACGACTGCACAAACACAGAGCACACACCTGTAAGTCCAGGACTGGGGACTGAGGGAGAAGGATCATGAACTCGATCTAGACCAGAATGGAATCCACAGTGAACTGATAGCAACTTGGGCTACAGACAGTTCTACCTTAAAACATTAAAGAAATAAGCTGACCCCTGAGATTCTGACTCCATTTGGTCTGGCTAGCTTTTTACTAAATGATGGGCTGGACATCATGTCCCCCTCCCTCATCAGCCCGAAGAGCAATCAGGGTTCCCTGACCTGTGGGAAGTCCAAGGACCACCCACCTCCATCCAGGTCTAGTAAGGTGAGCATCCAAACTGCCTAGGCTCCCCCAAAGCCAGTATGTACAGTAGGATCAAAAACCCATTGCCATTGTTCTTGAGTTCAACTTTGAGATTTTTTTTTTTTGTTTCACCTAACTGACTGGCGCCAAAATCTTGCTTTTCTGCTGAGCCTTGAAGAGTAACGTGAGGCCACAGGAGCACCAGGGACCGTGGTTCTGCTTTTAGACAGGGCTTCACAAAGAGAGTATCAGAGCGGGGAGAAGCTCCATTTGTATCTGCCATGCAAGCAAGGGGACTTGTGTCTGCATCCCCAGCACCCACACAAAAGCCCACTGCAGAGTACACTTGAAAGCCTAGCCCTGGATAAACAGACAAAAGGAACCAGGAACCGTGAGGCGCACTGGCCAGACAGCGCAGCTGAATCAGCGAACTCCTGCTTCAGTGAAAGACCCTGTCAGAAAAATAAGGCAGAGTGCAACTGGCAAGGTCACCTGATTTAGGTCTCTGGCCTCGACACGTTTGTGTGTGCGCATGCACGCACACCCTCCCGACTCCCACACAGAAGGCATCTGTCTGATTGTGCCAAGAAAACTTCCTCCCAACAGTTTTCCCGCTATAATAACGAAGCACTGAATAATGGGAGTAAAAAGGTAAGACTCATCTTGCAGGTACAATGGCGAGCTACAGGGTGCTCTGCAGCAGACAGAGCTCACAGTTATCATTTGCTAACTCTGACAAGCACCTTCTACTGTGCCCCACCTGTTGGTGACCAGGGTAAGACAAAACTTACCAGATCTGCTCCTTAGTCGCAACACAAGAGCAGGGGGGGGGGGCTGACTCACCCCACGACAGCCTTGCACACTACTTGTTTTTATAGTATATCAGAGTACAAACACACTCACCCTTGTACATGCTGTGCATTCTGCTTTCCTAAAACACTATCAGGAATTAATAGAAAGCATACCTCAAAACCATCTAGTCTTTGGTTTGACCAGAAAAAGCCTGAGTTCAGCATAGAGGCAATGGAGACACACTTAGAGATACAAAGTTGCTTCCCAGGCCTCTGAGCAAGGGACCCGGAAGCTATGACACTGAAGCAGCCCAGACCCTGGCTTCTAAAAGAGCATTCCTCACTGGGAGAAACCAGGACACTGTGTAAGACGGAGCTAATTTCACAGAAAGGCAACAGCAAATGAGCGCTGCAACAAGATGCTGTTTCCTCTCTAGCATCCTTCAGTGACTGGTTCCTGGACTGCCCCAAATACCCAATGCACAGATGCTCAGCCCCTGTATATAAAACAGTGTGGTGCTTACTTACATGAAGCTCTCTGTGTCTTCTCTGTTCGCTATATGATCGCTAGGGTACATGTTAGTACCTAATACTACGTAATCTGCAATCATGTATGACTCACATAACAAAAAGGGTACATGTTTAATAAATAGCCTATTTGATTTTTTTTTCAAATATTTCTGATACATCCCTGGTTAAAAACACAGATATGGAACCCGTGGATATACAGTTGGCCAGCTATTCTCACATGTGATAATCCCATCCAAAGGGCCAAGGGTGCACGGCAAAGGGCTCCCGATAACCCCATTGGGGCGATATGAGCATCCTTTATACAGTAAAGGTTCCTAACTCACTGATTAAAGTAATCCATGAAAGCACAAGACAAATGAGACAAACTGAACAGAGGGGTAAGGAAGAGGAATAGGGACAGAGAGACGGCAAGAGCAATGTCCCCTTTCTGCAGACATCAACTGATAAATATGACAGGAGTGGAGTGGAGAAAACCACAGCCACAGCCATATTTGGGTAGGAAATACTGGGTGCTCGTCTGTGAGGAATATTTTGTCTTAAAGAATGTCTCTGAAAAGCTCTACGTAGTTACAAAAGGAGACAGTTTACTTTTTGGTAAGATGCCAGCCTGACTTCAAGCAGTCACCAGCCTGATCAATAGCACTGTGAAGATAACAGTACTATGTGCCGTCACACCGAGGAGACTGTCCCCTCCACAACAGTGCAAAAGGATCAGACAGCCCAAACTCAGAGATGCTTACCACCTACACTGGCATGTCCTCAGAAGCCGGGAAAGGCAGCAGGCTGCGGACACTAAGACACTGGGAGCTACAATGTCTGCTCTGGATCTGGACCCTTCGAGGGCAACATAGAACAAGTGGCAAAAACAGGTAAAGAACTAGGTGACAGACAGGCCAGCATCAGCACTGAAAAACAAGGCCCTTCTTGAGGGGAAGTAGGGAGAAGCGTTTCATACTCAGAGAGCAAAGCCAAGTGACAAGCGCACCTCACCGCCAGGGGAGTCTGAACACACGCAGGGGGCATGAGAAGGAAACTAGAGCAAACATTAACTAGTGGGTCCACGTAGACGGGAGAAGAGGTCTTAGCACTATCCTTTCCATGTGTAAGCTTAAAATTATTTCAAAATAAATCCTTAGTGCCAGCAACAAAAAGTACCTTGACTATTGAAGGAAGAAAAGACAGATAAATAACTACAAGACATCATCAAAGGTAGGAAAATGAAGATGTGGGGAAACAGAAGAGTCAGAGGGTTACACACCATGCTGCCAGCACCATGTCACTGATCGAACCCATCCGGGATTCAGCATCCAGCTCAGCCCTCTTTAACAAGGACATTGAGCCTATAATTAGTGATCCTAGAGAAGCTAAATAAGGAGAACCCAAAGAAAAACATATAGGCATCCTCCTGAATATTAACCTTCATCAGGCGATGAAAGGAGACAGAGACAGAGACCCACATTGGAGCACTGGACAGAAATCTCAAGGTCCAAAACAGGAGCAGAAGGAGAGAGAGCTCGAGCAAGGAACTCAGGACCGCGAGGGGTACACCCACACACTGAGACAATGGGGATGTTCTATCGGGAACTCACCAAGGCCAGCTGGCCTGAGTCTGAAAAAGCCTGGGATAAAACCGGACTCGCTGAACATAGTGGACAATGAGGACTACTGAGACCTCAAGAACAATGGCAATGGGTTTTTGATCCTACTGCACAAACTGGCTTTGTGGGAGCCTAGGCAGTTTGGATGCTCACCTTACTAGGCCTGGATGGAGGTGGGTGGTCCTTTGACTTCCCAAAGGGCAGGGAAACTTGATTGCTCTTTGGGCTAACGAGGGAGGGGGACTTGATTGGGAGAGGGGGAGGGAAATGGGAGGCAGTGGCGGGGAAGAATCAGAAATCTTTAATAAATAAATAAAAATTTAAAAAAAAAGAAAGCCAGAAGAAGACTAGATCTGGGGGAGAGGAGAGGTGGGGGAGGGGCTGAACTTCAGGCAAATTGTATTGTGAGGAAAAACAAACAAAAAGCCACAACATTTGGTTGAGAGAAAAGCAGCTCTCCCACAGCACAAAGCCCACTCTGCAAAGTCTGTTGGCATGTTTACCTCCGTGCCTGTGGCCTGAACACTTCATGAGACACAGTATAAAGGAAGGGGAGGAGGCTGGAGAGAGGACTAAGGTTAAGAGCTCTTGCTCCTCTTGCTGAGGACCCAAGTTCGGTTCCCAGCACCCACAAAGCTCACGACTGCAGCTTCAAGAGACCTGATACCCTCCTATGGACTCTACAAACACGCATGCAAACACACACACTAAATAAATACATAAATCTTTATTGATGTGCATATTGAAATCAATAATGAAGGTGATGGCAAGGAAGACAGCAGCAGTTGGCTTTGTGCTCACTACAGACCTCGCCTGCACAGTGACTCCCCACAGCACCACACTGAAACACCACCTGCGCTCCAGAGCCCATGGACTCGTTTAATCACCATTTTGCAGAGAGGAAAGTGAGGCTGAGAAGAGCCGGTGCAGCCATGGTAACAAGACAAGAAAGGCAGAGCTGAGTCTTGAGCCCAAGTTTGGCAGACACAAAACTTAACTCTCCTGTGCTGCAAAATAGCCTGAGTTCGACTCCAGGACCATGCCCAGCCAACTACGCAGCAGGCAGCGCAAGAGCTAAGGGCAAAGGATTGTTCTAGGTGTGCAGCTTCTGTTTCTGCTCTCTGATCACAAGTGGACTGAAAGGGAGGACGAAGAGATGAGGGCAGTAAGAAAATCCAGGCCCTCCCCTCAGAAAACAGGTTACACTCTGCCCTGGCCAACAGGCAGAATTGCACTCTGAAGCCAAAGACCAGGTGAAGACCTCCCATTAGGTATCACTGCCACTTCATCTCAGTGACAACTGAGCTAACATCACTGCCATTTACAAAGCTGGGAACGGCAGCTCAGAGACACAACTACCCTGGTTCAATTTAGCACTATTAGATATTCACAGTTCAATTTAGTGGTTTAAAGTACTTCGACACACATATTTGTATCACTGAAAAACAATTTATTTCCGGAATCCTTATAGTCTCTAGATACGGTGATCCAGTATTGAGCCCTGTTAGGAATCACTTTAAATGAGAGCTGTGTTTGCTTATAAAATCCTCGCGAGGCCCTGTACCTGGCAGTGACAGACGTTCTAACTCACCCCTGAAGTCAACAGCAACAGAAGGCGACAAGAGGCAGGAAAGCCCACAGCAGCCCACAAATCTTTCCTTACTGTCGCTGGCTTGCACATATAAGACTTGATCTACATGCCCCAATGCAAACTAACTGTGAGAACTATGATTCGTCTTCCAAGAAACAGACTGCAATGGCCTGTAGCCACAAGCCAGACCATCCTACTATCTACTTAACAACGTGTTCAGTTCGGCGCTTCTCAGCCTTCCATTAGATCACAGAGCCCTCTCCGAGTTAGTCACATGACTCAAACACTTAGATGGCCCTGTGAGCACCATTATTTTATCTGTAGAATGAGACAAAACCAACTTCACACAGCAGTACCAAGACTAAAAGAAACGTGGAAAAGCAAACTAGCAACTGAGCACAGAGCCCCTTAGGAACTCAGAAACACTGGCATCCAGACAAAAACGTGCCACTGTGTCCTAAAATGCTGGCCAGAAAGTATCCTAGATTTGGGGGGAAAAAAAAACTAAGAGAAATGCATGAAAACCCAAAGAAACGCAAGCCTGTGCATCAACACTAACTTCAGTTTAAGAGTTAAGCCAATGTGGACAGAAGAGGATCCGCAGCTATGTGGAGCGCCATCTAGTGGAAGAAAAGCAGAGTACAAATGTGTATCAGGAGAAGAAAATGAGAATGAAAACTGCCCCTCTCTGTTCCCTTCCAATTTCTCAATGGGACCTTGAACCAACAGTGACCCCAAGTGTAGGATTTATGCTGAAAGCAGGGATCAAAGAAGTGGCCATCGCACGTCCATGCCCACGCCAAGGAAGAGCACCAATAACATGCCAGAACACCTTTAAAATCCTTAAAATAGCAGCAGAAACTGATCGGAGGAATCCATGGAAGTTCCCAGCTCAGAGCCAGCTCCCTTGTGCTGTGGAGGCTGCAGTGGCCAGACACGCTCTAAGCTGTGCAGTCACAAAAAAAAAAAAAATGTTTATGAAACTGTATTTGTTAAATTTAGGCTTCAGGTGCTGTGCCTTGGCTAGCGTAATGAAATCAACCCAAGCTGCTGATTCTGGTGAGAATGCAAGAGGCTTCCTAAACCAGGGATTTTTCTTCCCATTCTTCCTGGGCTAGAAAACGCAAATCGTACTAGTACCATAAGATGACCATAAGCAATGAAGCTAGGATCTGTGTGTTAAGGTCACTAGACACTCTGTCTGGAAAATGACATCAGTACTCATACATTTGTCTACAAAAACAGCAGGGGATAATAGTTTAGAACCTACTATGTGTTCTGCATTACGTATGAACAAACGGAGGGTCTGACAAATGACGCAACTGGAGGGTGTGTCATTCCATCAGCACAGAATTCTTTCTGCACAGTTTGTTACCTGGTGGGTTGCCTATTCCATAGTAAATGGCATCCACCGGTCTCCACACTGGCAGTAGTCCCAGTGTGCCCCTCTGTACAATGTGGGCTCTGTCCTGCTCAGCAGATCACCTATGCAAAGCCTCACAGTTAGTTTTAGGAGCTGACATAGCAACACCAGTCCCAGCACCTACTTCCACGCTACCTGATGCTTCAAGGGGCATGCACGGGTTCGTTACCTGACCTTCCTGACCTCAGTCTTCTCACCTGCAATATGATTTATTCTTTTAAGAATGCTAGAAGACTTTAATGAAATAACGTACATAAGCATGTAAACAAGAAAAGGCCCTTGATAAATGGCAGCTGCAATAATTAGCAATTACAAAGCATGTATGTTTAAATATACTCCTTTCCAGAAAGCCGAAACTATTATTTGTGGAAATATGACCTTGTGTGTTAACATAATATTCTTTTTTCTCTTTTTTTTTTCCTTTTTTTTAAAGTCCCCTTTCTTTTTGAGCCTGGAAGCAGGAAGACTTCTTCACTGTACCACAAACTAAATAAAAATCTAATCCGAACTAGTCCTGGCAGACCAAGTATTAAACACAAGAAGCTCCACAATTCCACTGGACTCCTTCACCACCGCAGGCTGTGTGAAGATTTCACTTGCACACTTTCCACACCATGTTGTCCTGCTTTCTCTGTGACTCCCGAGATGCATACCTTGAAACCCAGTGAAGACTCCACGGTGCTGCTGAGAGCACAGGACACCGGGGGGGGGGGGGCTGCCTTGGGTTAAAGCACATTTTCAGACACCGCCCCTAAAAATTCATCACCAACAGAAACTCCTAGGGGCTTCTCCCAGAATCAAACTTTTATTTAAAAACAACACTAACAGCCTTTTATATCTGAAAACACTGAAGATTGGAAGTTCCAGCCTCTACCTCCACTGTTTTCCATTCTAAAGCTAGGGATCCTCAATAGGGGGAAAAAGTAAGGGGCGGCAGCAAGGCAGGGATAAATTTCCTACCTTGCCTTGCAAGACCCTGTGTGAGTCGGAGATAATGCACAGGACACACCTGGCACCAAAGAGGCCCTCCATGTGGTAGCTTATATAATAACCAGTCATAACCACTGTCCCAGAGCTGAGATCACCTGACATTCTCTCTTCTTGCAGCCGGACAGATGACAAGTGCCAAACAGGTCTCTAGACACCTACGTTGAAGTTGGCACTTGGCATCCACAGCACTTCAGCTTGTTCCTCTGACTTTTGGGTTCTGGCTAAGCAGAGCTGCAGTGGTGCACACCTTTAATCCTAACACTCAGGAAGTGAGGCAGACAGGCAGACCTCTATGAGTTCTAGGCCAGCCAGGGCTACATGGGGGAGAGGGGTTTCCGGCTGGACCGCAAATTGCAGATTAACCCCCTCAGGTAAGAAGGCTTTTAAGACAAGTTCTAAGGGCTCCCAGAGTTCTAATTTGACTCATCCCTTCTGAAGGCACCAGAGTGCACGGTTAACAAGCTCCTCAAGAAAGCACCACGTAAATAAATGTCTGATTCCCAGCAGATGTGACGACATCTTCTCATTAGCTCCTTAAGAAAGACCCTACTGTTCTGCCATGGTTAGGATCCTGGCCTGCTCTTCTGCTTGCTTTCACACAGTTTGTGGAGAGCCTTCCTTCCTTCCTTCCTTCCTTCCTTCCTTCCTTCCTTCCTTCCTTCCTTCCCTTCTTCCTTCCTTCCTTCCTTTCTTCCTTCCTTCCTTCCCTTCTTCCTTCCTTCCTTCCTTCCCTCCTTCCTTCCTTCCTTCCTTCCTTNCTTCCTTCCTTCCTTCCCTTCTTCCTTCCTTCCTTCCTTCCCTCCTTCCTTCCTTCCTTCCTTCCTTCCTTCCTTCCTTCCTTCCTTCCTTTCTTCCTTCCTTCCTTCCTTCCTCCCTCAGTGCTATGCACATTAGAGTCCTCATCCCCACCCCAGGGGTGCTGCTCCACAGCGGTTAGGGGCAGAGCTCTCTCCGTGGCTCTGAGTTACCTCCGTGGTCATCACTGCACAGCCAGGAAGGCTGGAGTTCCGTTTGCAAGGGCCAAGAATGGCACTGGATGCTACCTCCTGAAGACACAGGGCAGGTGAGAGACCAGGTCCGCCTCCTAACAGGCTCTCACTCTCCCAGCAAGGAGATAAGATCTACACACCAGCATCCCACCAGGGCAGAGGGAAGCGCTGGGACTAAAAATAAGAAAAAGGCAGTGGAGCCCTCTGCTTTGGCAGGGAGAAGAAAGTAGATGGAGGAACTAAAGCAGAAACCTGAAGGGGGAGAGTAAAAATAGACACCATATCATGTATCTTTCAACCCAATGTGGTCAGAGAGAGAAAGAAGCAACTGCACATCCCGGAGCCAGGCTTCCCTAGTCTGCGCCTGTCATCAGCCAACAGTCTTACAGGACCTGCACTTCGAGAGCCCCAGGGTCCGGTCAGAACAACATGGCAAAACTAACCACCAAGTTTTGCCGTTGCTCTGACATCCTGAAAGTGTGTCCTGTGGGGCAGGTTCTGTGACTGAACGCCTGCCCCACAGACCTCTCCATCCCTGGGGTGTGGGCAGTAGTAAGAATATTACTAGCATAAGTCAGGACAAAGGGCCTCAGAAACATTGTCCTAGCTCATCAGGATCTTCTGGTCACTCCGTACTCCAGAAGAACAGCAACGACTAAGAAGGACTAAGGTCCCAGGGAAAGAAGACATTTAGAACTAAAACTCACTCTCTCCCACAGTGGAGTACAGGGCATTCTAGCTCCCCTCCAGCACCCAGCACAAAAAGCCTGGCACACAGGCTGCGTCCCCAAGGTCCATGAGCTGGAACACTGTATCTCTGTAAAAGGCACTGCATAAAACCCAGGAGTGGCTGACCTTAAACTGAGGCACTACATCCATTTCCTACAAAGACAAACCAAAACACTCACACCAGGAGAGAAACAATGAAAACCAAAATAATGGCAGCCTCCACTGGATGAAGCGGGTACGGCACTCGGCAGCCTACAACAAGCACCACACCTTAACCACACTCGGCAGCCTACAACAAGCACCACACCTTAACCACACTAGGCAGCATACAACAAGCACCACACCTTAACCACACTCTGCAGCTCTCACTGCACAGGTCTGAGCACACTTAAGCAAAACAAAAGCAGTTGCAAAAGGGATTCCCAAAAACGGATGCTACGCCACTGAATTTTGTACGCTGCAAGGAAAAGTGAGCTAATGGCCCCCTTTCTGTGCATAGATCCACATACTGCCTAAGTTACACAAAGAACCCTAACATTTGAAAAACTGGGGTGCCATTAAAACCATTATTTTGAATATCAGTGTGGACATGCAGGCTACCTTCCTCCTGTAACCAAAACAACTAAATTTAACTTGGCCAGGAACTGCAACTGATAACCAGATAATTACAAAGCACAGGCTATGTCTGGGTAGACTTGAACAGAGAGCCATCCAAACCTTGACCAAAGTGCTAGATTAAATCATAACATAAGACATTCTGGAGAGGGATTTAGCCAGTGGGTATATCTCCTACTGGCAAATATAATACAAAGCATACAACAACTCTCACCTCCAACTCCCTAGCAAGAAGCACATGGCTTTACCCTGTAGGCACTTCTGTGGGAACCAGTGGGGAGCAGGGAGAGGACACAAGCTGATTTCTTTCATCTTTAATGCCAATTAAGCATTATCCTTACTTTTGTTGAAGAATAAAATTTCACATTTGGGGCAAAGAGAGAGAAACGGCTGCCACTGGGAATTATAAATCAACTCAGTAAGTAATGTCCACGATAAAACCCCGGCCTGGAGAAGCGGCACAAGTCCACCTGTCCTAAAGGGAGGCACCTGAAAGCATATCCGCCCAAGTCCTTAGGGACCGCGACAAGTCATAACCCAGCCAGGACGCCAATCAATGTTTATGGACGCTGCATTCTGAGATGACCACGTATCATTGCTGTACGGTGCTGTTTCCTAAACAAAAATACTGGTCACAGGAGGGTTTTAATTGCAGGTGCCTTGGCCTCGACATCCAGTTTCAAGTCTAAAATGGAGGTCTGCTTCTTCAAGGAAGTACAGAAAGAAAGCAATGTCTTTTAAAGCAACATCGGTCTTCCACAGCTCACAGGATTTCCCTCTCTTACAGTCACTTAACCAGGGACAATCATATTCATTGTACTGATTTCAACAGTATTTTAAATTAAGGCGCAAGAAGAGTTCATTCCATCTTTTTGGAAAGTCACATGTAAGAAGATAGAAGATGTGGACTCAAATTAGTTCTCAGTACCTCCGGGCTAGTATGCAGCAGGGGTCCTAGCAGCCTTCCAAGAAAGCACTGATTGTCTTGCCTACCCGGCTTGAAGTGTGAGGATGGAAAGAGACAGCAAGCGCCTTAAAGTGCCAGGGAAACTTTGTAAATACTGTGAGCTTTGGAGACAGGAGCCGCAGTCTGAAAGGCTCATAGCGGCCACCATTCCCTGCTGTTGGACGTTCCAGCATAACTTCTGAAAAGAGACTTTCCTTATAGGAAAAAAACACAGCAAAGTAAGAGTAACAGGCTTTCATATAAGCAATAAGAGGGTGGCTATTGGATTTCCGATGAAATTTTGCCAACAATCGCCTGAATGCTGACTTCAGACCTGACGTTTTTAAAGAGGCACTTGTAACGTTGGAGTTACATAAGAGACCATAATTAATATTTTAAATGACAGAGCACTGTGTTCTGGGTATCGGCCTCCATCTCAAGCCATGTAAAAATGCCCAGTAGCAAGAGCATCCTAGCAGTAGGCTTCCTTCTCGGGTAAGAAACGTCCAACAATCACACGCCGGGTGAAAAGCAAGGCAACCAAGTTCAACACCAAACAAGCCCTAAATGACAAGCCCTCCCCAGTATCTGGTTCAGGAAATGGAGTCCTTATTAACACTAGTAGACGCAGGAACCGAGAGAATTGTGAACATCATAACAGCACGAGGCTATGACAACACAGCACGGAAAATAATCCTGACTTTAAAAAATAGCTCATTGGCTTTTAAAGCACGTTTCCCTAATTGAGCACAACCCTGGTTTGACTTTGTTTCTTCACTAGGAGAAATGTACTTGGTCTCACAGTCCAGACCATTTCTACTCCACTGATCTCACACAATGTACAAAGAAATTTCTTACAGAGATGAGAGCCCAGCAGGCAGCAAAAGATATATGTAAATCATAAAAGAGTGGAGTACAAACCTAACGGCAGGAATCTAACTACAAAACTGTTCAGAAGGACCAGGCAGTAAAACTTAAATTCTTTTTCTCTAATTTAGGAGTGAATGCCCGCTCTTTCACAAGCCTGTTAGATTAAAAAAAAAAAAATCAAAATAAGCATGCCATTAATGGGAGAGGCTTGTAAACGTATTTCTATTCAACAATTCAAAAGAAGCTTAAATTCGTGGAGATGGGAAGTCTCTCCAACAAGCCCACCAGGCGACAACCAACTGTCTACAAGAGGCAAGTAGCAGAGGTCGTGGCTCTAAAACACAGGAATCTACACACAAACAGAATATGTCTGCCTCATCTTTCTCAACAATAAGAGTAAGGGCCAGCATTGAGAGATCACACCCGTAACTAGGAAGCACACACTGCACAGAGCGATTCATAAAATAGTTACATTATCTGGCCAGATAATGTCTCTGTCCTGTCCCTGAAAATAGAAAAAAAGGGAAAAAAGGAAGAAGAAATAAAAAGAAGGCCAGAGGTTCCCTTGCCCACCTTCCTCGGAAACACATATGCTGGACCCGGGTGTAGGAGACAGATCCGGGGAAGACGGGCTTCGTTTACCTTCCATCCCAGCAGATGATTCAGGAAGCCAAAGGAGAAGTAAGCCTGAAGAATACTGTTCTGGGTAGGCGTGCCTCCATAAACCCCAGTGTCCCTGTCCTTGGCACTTTCCGGCTCCTTTCCCACCCGCGCTGGTTGGGGGAGTGAAAAATGGCACAGGCGGGTGGTTCCGTTGGCAATGTGCTCAACCCCAAGCCTGCCACCAATGAGGGTCACCCGCCCAGCTTGTCTCGAAGAGAGAAAGGGCGAACAAGAACGGGTTCTCTGGCGGGCCTCCTCTCCCAAACTGAGTCCTCCAAGGGCCGCCTGATTGCCAGCCTGGCATGAGTGCCCGCCCCCAGGAACGGCAAACTGCCCAGCCCGTGGTTGCCTGGGCACACACAGAAGAACGTGGGAGAAGGGCTGGGCTCCTCCTTCGGAGCCGCCGGGGTCCTCCCCTCTTTCTTGTTCGGAGGATCTGACCCTAAACCTCTTCCAAGGTCCCCAAACTTCACTAACAACCCAAGCACCTGTTCCCTTCACCTCCTGCGCAGCCAATCCGCTCAAGCCCATCTATTTCCCCACAGTGCCTTCTTCCAGTTCCTTGGACACCCCAAACACTCCAGGTCCCGGGGCGCCCCATTCTCCCTGTCCATTTGTCTCGTCCAGTGTCGGTCCAGGCCCAGGACCCTGGACACTCGCTGTGTTTCGCCCAGAAGTTTCCCCTGGGCCCCCAGGGTCCCCACGGCTGCGCTTCTAGTCCGGGGCAGATGCCCGGCCTCCTCCCTCCTCCCGGGAGCCAGCTGCGCGGGTGCCGTTAACGGCCGGCGCGCTCACCTCGGTTCACCAGGCGCAGGGCGTGCGTGAAGGAGGGGTCCAGAGAGTCCTTCTCCGCCATCAGCTCCGGCAGGTACTTCTCCTCCATGCTCGCCGGCCGCCGGGCCCGCTTCTCCGCCCCGCGGCGCGCGCGCGCCAGCCGCCCCGCAGCCCGAGCCGCCCGCCCCCGGCGGCGCGGACCCCGCCAGGCGCCTCGGCGGCTAAGCCGGGCGGGCGGCCGGGCGGCGGCGGCGGCTCGGGGCGGGCGGCGGCCGCTCAGCCCGGCCCCGTGGAGCCCCAGATCACCGCGCTACGGGCCGCGGAGTGCACGGCGACGGGATGAGCGAAAGGAGCGGGCCGGGAAGCCGAGGAGCGCCGGTCCGGCTCGCCTGCCAGCCGCTCGGAAGCCCGAGCTCTGCCGCGATCCGCCCCGCGCGCCGCCCCGCGCGCTCTGAGCCGCCGCGCACTGCCCAGCGCCCTCCCCGCCCCGCCCGCCGCGCCTGCGCGATGAGCTGACCGCCCGGCGCGCGCCGCCTCGTGGGGGCACTAGGACTGCGCGGCCCCGCGGCGGGCATGTCGTGGAGGGGCGTCCGGTGCCCAGGCCCCGGGTCTTCCACCCCGGGCTCCCCGGCAAGCATCTCTAAGCTGTCCATCATTGCCTTGTATGTGCACAGACTGGGAAACTGAGGCTCACAGGTCAAGTGGCGCACCCAAGGTCACCAGTTCTTGGGGAGAAGGGGCAAGGGCAGAGCCTGTGGACCCCGGGTTCATCAGGCCCGGATCTGGGAAGAGGCGATGCGACCAGGTGCCTCATTCTCAAAAGCTCCGCGGACTTGCCTAACTTAGGTCTCCTTTGCTGTCCGCTGGTATTTGTACGAAAATAACGCCGGGCCTGGCTTGGAATGTCAGTCTCCTGAGACCCTTGGCGCAGAGGTCGGTTACATAAAAGCGCCTGTCCTTCAGACTGTCTTTGTCTTCCAAGACTTACTCCGGGTTGCGCTTCTCCTTAGCCATAAACATGCAGGTGCCTGGACATGGATGAGTTAATCTCTCAAAATTGTCCCCAGGAGGGAACCTACCACACCTCACTTGGGTGGTGATGTCTCCTAACCGCCCAACCAAACCCCAGCAAATGCTCTCCCAAGCCCCTTGCAGAGCCCTTAAAGTGTGTGGAATAAATGTCCTACGTCAGGCCAAGGACTCCAGAGTCCTTGTTCAGACTCTCCTTTAGCCCCACCTCAAGTCCTGACCTCGGGATAGTCCCTTTACAACCCTCAAGACTTCCCCAAGAAAAACAAAACAAAAAACGAATCGCTTCATTTTCTTCTCCCTGTGTTTTGAAACCATTCACGAAACTGCTACTCTCCTTGCATTAGCCCAGTACTATCCCAGGGCACAGCAAGTTTTGTCTGAGAGAGGGGTCTCCAACGCCTGGTGCCTAGGATGGATGTGGGGAGGACCCCGGCAAATGTTGCTGAAGGAATCCTCCAAACACCTGATCCCTTGTTAGGTGCAGCCCGAGAGTCCCCTGCCACAGTGTCCCCGTGGACCTCTGTAGTCAAAGCTGTCAGGAGGCAGTGACATGAAATGGTCACTAGTTTATGGCCTTTAACAAAGTTATGTCACTTGTGTCTCAGTTTCCTCATCTGTCAAGTGGAGATGGGCAGAGGTTATTTTATAGAGAGCTCATGAGGATTTGCTATTTTACAAGGACCCAGCACAAAGAGGAAAGCCGGGCTGTTCTGTGGCGGGCTGCCTTGCATGGCTACTCTCTGAAACAGACGCTTTGAAAGGCAGCAGGCAGACACCATCTGTGTGGTCCTCGCTTCTGGACGCAGAGCACAACCTCAGCAGAGTAGCCTGGAATCCAAATGGTAGACCCTACTTCTGCCCCTGAGCCGCAACCTGGTCTGGTCAGGCTGTGTGCCCCAACTCTGAGCCTCGCATCTGTGCCTCCAATATCTCGATAATGCCAGCAGTCCCTCAGGGCAGTGCGGGGTTCTTGAGGAAAAGTTTTCTCCTTTTACATCTAAATGGAAACACATGCCTCTTGCTTGTCTTTTTTCCTCCCTGGACCAATTCAAATTCCAGTGGTTTTCTCAGACCCACTAAGGAAAAAGGGGAGTGGACCGAGTGCCTGGTGAAAGAGTGATTCTTGTCCTGTGTCTTTCATCGTCTGCCTCAGGAGTAGTCTAAAACTTCACTGACGATTATCTTTATTAAGCATTTACTAATTATCTTTGCTAAGCCTTTATTAAGTGCCAGGCTACCCTGGCAGCTTTACACACAGTCCTCTTGATACGTGCAGCAAAGATTCCGCTCGTTACCATTTACTCGGCAAGCTATCTCTCAGGCTGAATAACTTCATACTCTGCCTGCTGCCCCAACGCTGTCCTTCTGAGCTTCCAGGTCCTCCTGTTCTAAACCTTCCCCACTCCCACCTTCCCAGATAGTGATTTGAGATGCGTGAGATAGGTCTGTGTTCCAGCCTCTCTGGAGCATTTGGCAGAGATGCCCTGCCAGCAGCTGGGGAGGAGGACTACGCACCATGAAGCTGATGGCAGAGATGCCGGAGCGTCTGCTCAGGACCCTCCTCCTCACAGAGCCTTCCAAGAGGGCAGGTGCCCAGCACTGTGATTGCCCATGCCCGATCCTCCAGGGACGAAGACTGATGTTCCTATAAGAGGATCAGAAAACTGTTCCCACCCACCAGTCTGGATGGACCAGAAGAGCCACTGTGGGGCACCTCCACTCCATGTCTTGCTGTATACTCTGCTGTTCTTCCCAGAACCCACCATCCTGCAGTCCCCAGTTTTCAAGTTGTATAGAAAAAAAAAAAGTCTTAGGTCTTGGGAAAAGTTGAGGCTTTCATGCAAACATATGCAGGCAGTGATTACATTCAGCTCTGTGGGCTTCTAGGCCAGAGATCTTTCCAGAATACTCTGGTTCTCACCAGGCACAGACTGTGTGCTGAGACTGCTCTGGATTTAGAGGACATAGCATAGCAAAAGGGGCCCTCTCCCAAGGCACCTCATGGCAAGGTCACCACACCACTGCAGACCTTGCCCAAGGCTCCACAGTTTCCGTCCACCTCTCTGGGTGTCCCTCTACCGATGTAAGAAAGAGGGGGGCTGCCTTTTCCTCAGATCTAGGCCAGGGACTTGCCTCTCAGCCCCTGAGAAGCAAGGAGTACTTCCCAAGTCGACCTTACCCACCATTCCAGAGGAAGCACAGCCAGTCTCTGCAACCCCGGCAGGTGGGGTGGCTGTCCATTCATAACCTCCACCTAAGGAGAGACAGGTGACATTAACTCCAGTGAGTCAGATATGGCTGTGGAGCCTGGCACCATCAGCGCATGCACCAGTCACAGGCTCTGTGTCTATGAGACAGTTTCCTTATACGAAAGGATTGCTGCCCACACTACAGACTTCTCTGTCTGCTTGTTTAAGAGGGGTGAGCCTTATGTTGCATTCTCCTGGGTAGAGATGTCTAAATCAGGTTTCAATCTGCCCCCCCCAATTCATCTTGCTCACTAGCTACCAGTCTTGCACCAGCACTCACAATCTCTGAGCACAGGGCACAGGTGATGCCCAGTGTGCAGGGTCAAACCTCACTAACCTGTTCATAGACACAGTGTTAATGACTCCTGGCTCTTCCTCCTCTCCCCACAAGGACTCCTTATTTACGCTCTTGTTCACAATTAGCACACCGAGTCTTTATCTTCTGTGTCCTTGGAGCCCGCTCAGCTCCCTACCCCAGTATCTGGTCAAGCGGTCAGTTCCCTGCAAGCAGTCTTTTATGCAGGAGACATTCCCCCTAAAAAAAAAAAAAAAAAAAAAAAACAGTTCTGGAACACGCCACTGCTACTCAGATCTTTGAGACAGTGGCTTTGTCATATAAGGAGGGCACCAAAAGATGGCACAGCCTCGCCTAGAAACCCATCATCAGCACGTTACAGCGAAAGACACCAAGGAGAGCCACTGTGGCCTCTGACTCCAGTTGTTGCCACAGAAAACGGGTCCCCAAAGCTGGGGCTATGACTGAAAGGGTTGAATGCAGCCCTGGAAGGGTAGGAGAAACTTGGCAGTCAGGAACCCTCAGATTAGGAGTGACTCTGAGGTCGGACATACTCGGTGCATAGGGTAGCTAGCAGGAAGTTCAGATTAAGATAGTGTGACTAAGAAAGTTGGTATAGCCCAGAAACTGGAAGGAGAACTGGAAACATGTACTCATATGCACACGCATACATGTGAGTATACACATGCCACATGCAAGCGTCAGTGCACACACACGCAGGCATATATGTGCACGTGTGCACTTACACTCAATCTGTCATCTCTATTCCACCCAGTCTAAACACAGGAAAAATCATGTCTTCCAGCCCAGCCACACATACTTGGAGACAGCTAGCCTGCTGGCTCTGCATCCACATGCTTTGCAAAGCCCCTTTCTGTCTGGTAGACGGCAAGCCCAGGTCCCCTTGCGCATTTCCTTTTACTACAGCAGAAGCCACCTGACTTCTTTTCCAGTAGGAAAGACGCCACAGATATTGCGCACACGCCCCCTCGTGGCTACATTTGGAAGCACATGCCCGCAGAAGTGTGAGAGTCACTCTGGTTTTGCCAGGTCCCCACTGAAAAAGAACTCCAGGGAGGACTGTAATGTCAGCCCGAGAAGAAAAAAAAAGAGGAACTGTGATTCTAATGTGAAGAAAACGAAAGGGGAAGAAGGCAGTGAAAATGAGGTTAAGAAAAGGAAAAGAGAAATCACGGGAGAGGGCAGAACAAAGGAAGAAAAGGAACAATCCGTAGTAAAGCAGAGAAACCAGAGGACGGGGAAGCCTTGCTGTCTTCAAAGGTAGTCACACAAAGGAAAAAGAATGAACATGTCCAGGGTCAGTCCTATGACAGACAGATGTGTGCAGACAAGCCGGGCAGGAAAAGGGGACAGGGAGCCCCATATTTGACCCCATCAGGACCTGCCTAGGCGTTCTTTCCAGATTCCAAATCCTCCTGTCTCTATTTCTAAGCCTGGAAAGTGTAGAAGTAACAGCTGTTTCCTTCCTATTTTACTGAGATCCGATGAGACCAATAAAGACTTGCAGAGAAGACCCTGGAAATTGCAGTGCATTCTCTGATCCAGCCATTGTGGAGATGTGTTTTATTATTTTCCTTGATGTGAAAGCCACCCCACACCCCTCAGACAATGTTCTAAAAGGGTGGTATGTGCTGTGGGAATGCGCCAAGTCATCACCAGCTCTGGTGCTTTGTAAGATGCTGTGATTTGAAAAGCATGGCTGAAATGTAAAACATTATTGCCGCTGTAGTAAAACCTTCCATGTCCATCTCCTAGCCCACTATTTCTCGTCAGCCTATATAAAGAGACACACAAAGCAATTCTGTCTACGTTAGAAGGTAATTTTTTTGTGAGTGGGAGGAGTATGAACAACAAAACGGCACACACTGGGTGGTAAAATCATCAGCAATAACGTACTTTTGGCAGTATAAAATTATCTGCACTAGAACAGCTAATGGGTAAGGAGATGAACTTTTTAAAATCCGGTACACTGGGCATCATATAAGAAGATGAGCGTTAGCCAGGTGTGGTGGCACAGGCCTGAGGCAGAAAGGCAGCTGGATCTCTGTGTGTTTGAAGCCAGCCTGGTCTACAAAGTGAGTTCCAACCCAGTCTTGAAAATCCAAAAGAAAAAAAAAAGAAAAAAAAAGAGCAGAGTTGAGGGTTGGAGAGATGGCTCAGCGGTTAAGAACACTTGAGGTTCTTGTAGAAGACCTAAGTCCTGTTCCCAGCACCTGAGTTAGGGGGCCCCAAGACTACCTATAGCTCCAGTTATATCTGACACCCTCCTCTGACCTCCACAGGCGTCTGAACTCATGTACATACCAAAACACAGATAAAAACATACGTATAATCGAAAATAAACCACTTTTAAAAGAATACCAGCTTGCAGTTGTTCTTTTTCTGTAGTTAAAGCAAGATGACATTAGCTTACCAAAAAAATGTCTTTGGGAAAGAGCAGGCATAAAATTGAAGTTGTATATTCAGGTAAGAGCACAGAATTCCCAAGGAAAATATTTCCAGAACAAAAGTGGGCTTTTTGACAGTGATTACAGGACAAGCTATGTGTGGCCAAATATTGTATTCTTTGGTTTCTCAACAACCTACAGCTAACTCACCCACAAATCTCAGCTGTCACCCCTATTTTGCCTGAATGATACACACACCCCCAACTCCCTGCTTGTTGTTAATGGGGGAGAGAGGTGGGGCCTCCTTAATTGACCCCATTCTGCCTCAGATGACAGTGGGAGGCAGGAGTATCCCAGATTCTTCTAATTAATGTTATCTTTTTGTTGGGTCTTACTTGGTCTCTCTAGCTACATTCACCGGTGCAATCAATCACCATTTCAATGGAGAAAACTCAATGATCTTTGCACAGCTGAGTTACCACTAGCATGCAGTGGCTGAAGTCACCATCTTAAGAGCCAAACACTGCCAGCAGCCTCCACCTAGTCAGCTGGGGACTTTGGGGGTAAAGCAGTCTCTTCAGGTGTCTCTTGAAAAATGAAGGTGGTATCACTCACTACAAAGAGTTACTTCATGATCCTCACGAGATAAATGTGAAGTGCTTAGCCCAGGATCCATGAGGCCAGGACAGATGAAACATCAGTAGAACGTCACCATTCCACGGGAGAGGGGGATTGATCTGAGCTATGTGTGTCATTTTAAATTGTCTAGAAGTCACCAGTGTGAAAAGAGACAAAAGTTAACGAAGTGGGTTTCATGATGGAAAGGAGGTTGGTTCAACCTTGGTGGGTTGAAGCCAAGGGGCCACCACAGTCACACCACGCACCTGAACTCACTTGGCAGGTTTATTGTGGGGAGGTGCAGTGGCTGCCTCTGTGGGAGAGCAGAAGGAAAGAGAGAGAGAGAGAGAGAGAGAGAGAGAGAGAGAGAGAGAGAGAGAGAGAGAGAGAGAGAGGCAGGAGGGGTTTGCCCTTTGTAAGGGGATATATGGCATGCGCATAGGAAGATGGCTACAGTAACTACAATGTCATGTCTTGGCTGCTTCTGATGACATGTGCTGCTATGTGCCGCTAGAGCAGGCTGGCGTAAATGCCTGAAGTTAACACAAGCCAATATATTCAGAATGTTGTTTCAACATTGTAGTCAATAATCTAAAAATACTGAGTTCTAATATTCTTTCTTGGTAATATCTCTAGCATCTAGTATTTTGAAATCACAACACATCACAATCCAATTCAAAGTTTTCAGAGATTAACAAAAAATTACAAAATTTTCATCTATTCAGTTTTAGTATTAATTAGTCGGTCTTTAAACATGTGGAACTTTGTCCTAGACTGTCCCATAGCAGAGCCTAGACATGAGGTTTATCTGGTTCCCTGTGAAAGCCTTAGGTGTGTTCAGGAGAAGAACAATACCCCATAGCAAGGTATTTGGAAGGTGGTTCCAAGAAGCACCAGGAACTGGGAAGAGCATGGGCTACGTGCTTTTAAAATTTAAATTCAAATGATTAAATAGCATTATAAGTAATTCCTTACTAAAATAGCATCCATTCACACACAAATTTGTCATGTGCATGTGGACAGTGGCTTTGACATTGGGTATTAAGGAGTGACCAGAAGTAAGTGATCCAGAACTCAAGCCCTGCTGTCAGAACCCAACCAAACAAATGTTTCTTGTCTCATCCCTCACAAAGTCCCAAAGTATACTATGCGCACATAGTGTGCTGGCTACAAGGTGCCATTGGTTCTAAGTTTCTCTCACCATCCTAAGACTGGCAAATTTGTTCCCTTTCCACTGTGGGCATCATGACCTCATCCCAGACAAGAATGAGAGGAATGACAAAGAACCCAGGAGGACATAGTGAGCATTTGTTCATCCTTTTCTGCTGATGAGATGCTCTCCTGAAGCTCCATGAAGTATCATTAAAGATGTGTTCCGCGGTGGGTAACCTTGTTTGTGTTGGGCCCAGGGCAGCTTGCCCAGGACAGCTTGGTACACACCAGACAAGACAAGCTCTGTAGATCAGTGGGAAGGTAGGCCTGAGACAGTTTGTCCTAAGGCAATGTCTGATTCTGAGAAAGACCACAAACTGAGAGCACCCATGCTCCACCCAAGAAAAGGTGTCCCATAGCCCAGCACACCAAGGAGGAAATTCCTAACATTCCAACTATTTTAAATAGGATCACCTGCTAGCACACATCCATTGCTTTTCTCCAGGACACCACAAACAAATGTCAGCCAATCCCTCACCCCCACTTTTGCTAACTGTAAAAACTGAGCTCCAGGCTTTCTGATCACTCCAATACTCTGGACACACACGGAGTCCGAGTTTGCAAACTTGTGTAGAATATAAGCCCTTTGCTTTTACATACAGGACTTGGTCTCGTGTTGTTTTTTTGTGGGATTTCATGGATCTGGGCATAACAATTTGCTGTGTTTGTTTGTTTGTTTGTTTGTTTGAGACAAGGTTTCTATGAAGCTTTGGTGCCTGTCCTGGAACTAGCTCTTGTAGACCAGGCTGGCCTCAAACTCAAGAGATCCACCTGCCTCTGCCTCCCGAGTGCTGAGATTAAAGGTGTGTGCCACCACCGCCCAACAAGGGCATAACACTTTGCACAGGACAGAGTTGAGTAGTGCAATGCTTGCTTGGTGTTACAATTGGAGTTCTCTGTTGCTAAGATAAATCAATGAGCAAAACCTCCTTGGGGAGGGAAATGTCTTACATTTCCACATTATAGTTTATCACTAAGGAAAGTCAAGACTGGAACTGAAGCAGAGACCATGGAAGAGTGAGTGCTGCTTGCCTTACTGGCTTGTTCAGCCTGCTTTCTTATACAACCAAGTCCCTCCCAGGCAGGGTTAACTCTTCCTACCATGGTATGAGTCCTCCTACATCAAATCAATCATTAATCAAGAATATGAGACCAAACACACACCCTTGCCTTCAGGCCAGTCTAGTGGAGGTGTTACTTCAGTTGAGCTTCCCTCTTCCCAGATGGCTTTACCTTGTGTCAAGTTGACAAAAAGTAGCAGGGACATTTGGATACATTGCCATCTCCAGCAAAACTGGAGTTCTTCAGGCAGGAAAAAGAGACAATGGATGCTTGGTAAGCAGCTGACAGCCTCCAACAGAAGTGGCATCTGCAATTGTCATGACTATATCTACTATTGCTACTATTACTATCACTAAAATGCTACAACCAGACTCTCCGATAGTCTCCAAAGGAGGCTGGCAATTTCACTATTTAAAGAAAACACACACACACCTCACCTCCACACTGCTGCCACTGCTGCTTAGAACTTTACATCTCAGAATCCACCTGAGTTCAGCTCTTGGGATCAGAAGTTAGGAGGACTGGACTGGCTTCCCCGTAAGGACTGTAGCTACCAGGGGGAAGCAGACTCTTCTGGGTATGCCTGCTTTGAGAATGGGGTAGAATCTGGGGCTGCAGTGACCATTTGGTGAGGTTTGTTCTTCTAGCCACTGGGAGAGTAACTGTGGGAGGCAAATGTGCTACCTGCTGAGGGTCATCATTTCTTACAGGCACCCGAGATGACCGTATGGGATCAGACACAGTTTCCAGACTTTCTAGTGACTCTGTCCTTCTACGCCATGTCTCCTTAGTCTGCCGCTATTTATCACCAAGCAGGAACAGATGTAATGCCAACCTCAGCATCATGCAGGTATAACCTGCTTTGTTCTCAAAGAGGTGCTTAAAACAGAAGTCCCATAGTAAGACACTTCACACAGCAAATGAAAGGATGAGTTGAGCAAATGCACGCAGATATTTATGCCCCCCCCCCACACAGAAAATGTCTATTGTAATACTATATTGTTTTCTCTTACTATGTTATCAAACCGCGAATTTTCTATTTTCTTTTTGCTTATACTCTCTTTCAATTTATTAGAGTCCTGAGAGGAAAGAAATGGAGCACTCAGAAAGGGCCGTAACAGGATTTTCCAAAGAGGTTATTTACAAGGTTAAGGCAGGGAGAATGGAACTGAAAGGGAAACGTAGCTGTGTGAGACATTAGCTGAAAACTTGAGCATGCTTGACTCTGCAGAGAGGCAAGGAAAACTAGGTCTGTGCCTACTGGAGAGGTAAGAGAAAACCTTCAACAAAGATGGAGCTGGAAACCGGGAACATGACTCTTGCCAGCCAGTGATCAATCTAGGGGTGATCCCAGGGACCAAGCACCCTGACCTCACTCGTTTACGCCCTCCCTCCAGGAGGTGCCTCCCGTTGGCTGGGTCCAAGCAGAAGGCAGAGGTCAGGAAAGTCCAAATGGCATATTTAGTGCAGAACCTTCCAGACACAGCGGAGATTGAGGTGGGTACACAGTAGATTCAGAGGATAAAATGGTGACGGAACCGCTCTGCCCTGTCACATGGTGTAAAGATATTTTGCATACGTACCCTTTACGTATTTGTATTTTAACTCATTTACATGTCCAGTACTGGTCTCAGTTCTTTGTCTGGCTGATTCTCTTTCCCCCTTATGTTGCTGGGGAAACTTGCTCAGACTTTAAACACAAATGACTTCTGAACAAGACTCCACATTCAGAGAAACTTCCTGTGCCATTGAAAATGTGGGGGGTCTGGACTCACCGAGAATGTCACACCATGCCTGTCCCACACACTAACCACGTGGCTCGGGCAGAGTAGTTATCTGTTTCACAGGAGAAAAACTAGGTGCTCAGCACAAAATATGTGGGTTCAAACCCAAGCTCTGTCATTTTCAGACTGAGTCTGTGGGCTATGTGACCATTTAGTTTCTCAGGACCTGATCCACAAAATGGAGGAAAATCGTCCCACTGTATAAAGCAGCTGTGAGAATTAGATGAGTCATGACCCATGAAAAGTGTTTGGGACCATGTACAGCACCCAATAGCTGCTGTTAGAGCCACCGCGCTGAGCAGCACACAGGTGAGTTCATCCCCCTCCTTCCTGTAAGAAGTGAGGGAGGGATCAGCACCCTCTCTGATCTTCCCAGCAGGGCCAGGGGTGTCTCACTGGTTTATTTGACAGGGAAGTGTTTTGTCATTTGAGCAGGTGTGGAGGATGTAGCGGAGTCCATGAGTAGAGGCTGTTAGTCCTCAGGAGAATAAACCCACAGGAACCGCAGCCTCGCCTGCTTAAGAAACACAGGGTCATCTTTAGCAAGATAGGTAAGGAGCCAACTCCTACAGGCCAATGTGACCTTGATATAGTTATTTAACACTTTTTTTAATTTTCCATTATGAAGACAAAATTGGTTAATATTTGTAAACACAACAGGACCAGCACACAGTGAATGCTTTAAAACGGCACCAGGCACTCAGTGAGCGCTTTACAACAGCACCAGACACACAGTGAGTGCTTTATAACAGGATCAGGCACACACTGAGTGCTTTACAACAGGACCAGACACACAGTGAGTGCTTTACAACAGGACCAGACACACAGTGAGCGCTTTACAACAGCGCCAGGCACACAGTGAGCACTTTACAACAGGATCTAGTGTGTTTTGTAAAGAAAGGTTCCTTAGATAAATAGAATAATCCCAATACAGCAAACAAATATTGCAGTTGATTTTTTTTTTGTATATTTAATACTGGTCTGAGATACTGCCCTCCCTTGAGTGATGAGGTCAAATAAAAACTGCGTTTGTCTGTCCAAGAAAAAAGATTAAGGTCAGGAAAAAAAATCAAGCAGTGATTTATTGATACAAGTCACTCAAATCCACTGCTTAGCATTCCTTGGCCTAAGAATGATTTGACATTTTCTTGCATAGCAAACAAAAGCCCCAACAATACCCCCTGATGAATAGCAGTGGACTTTGCAGGTTACAAATGAAATTCTCCCTCCCCAAATCCTTCATATGTACTTGGAACTAGACGAGGTGCTTCTCTTTCTTTTCACCTGGGAAATGGGGGCAGTGATTTCCCGTGTCAACTGTTCGTTCAGCCACAGGACAGCCACTCAAGTCCCAGGAAGCAGTTCCCTTGTCTTTCATCTCTGAAATTGAATTATGAGCGAGCCTAGGAAAGAACTAATTTAGGAAACCTGTTTCATAGGCAACACGATTAGCTAATGCAGCATCAATAAGTTTGAAAAACAATATCCAGATGTTTTGCTGGTTTTGATTTTCCCCCTAATCTTGCTGATCAGAAAGAGGACTCTGTTGTTCTACTTTGAAACAAAAGAACCTATGTTGGTCTGCTTTCAGTTTCCATACTAGAGAACTGAGGCTAAGTACTTTATACGGAAGAAAGGTTTACTTAGCTTGGGGTTTGGGGGGCTGGAAGTTCAGGTTTTGATTGTCCCATCAGTTCAGCCTACGGTGAGGGCTTCAGAGAATGGAAGAGCAAGAGCTCAATGGTGAAACAGAAAGAACTAGAATGAGACGGGATCCAGGGACTGCAGAGGGGCTGGTCTTTCTTTATCATAGCAACCTTCTCAGGCCCTAACCAGCTTCTGACTTTAACTTTTCTGAAAGCAGAGCCCACAAGGACCTAAAGATCTTCCACAAGCCCCCACCTCATACAGGTCCCGCCATCTCTTAACATTACCAACCATGGTTCAAGCTTTTACCTATGAGCCCTTGGCCATGCACTCAAATCATATCCCCAGGATTTCTGAGGCAGCATAGAAAGAATGCGGGACTTTGGAGGCTGAATTCTCACCTCCAAGCTATGAGAGATCTCACAGGAAAGGACCTCACCAAGCCTCAATTTCCTCAGTCCTAAACATCTCCCTCACAGAAATATCGAGAGGGAGGCACATTGCACACTTAAGTCACCTGCACACAGGTGCATGTGATACATGTGGCCCATGCGGTGGTTCGTGAGCACCTTTGAAAACTTAGGCTGCTAGCCGGGTGGTGGTGGCGCACGTCTTTAATCACAGCACTCAGGAAGCAGAGGCAGGAGGATCTCTGTGAGTTCAAGGCCAGCCTGGTTTACAAGAGCTAGTTCCAGGACAGCCTCCAAAGCTACAGAGAAACCGTGTCTTGAAAAACAAAACAAACAAAACGAAATTAGGCGGCTGTATTAATTACTTTCTGTTGCTGCAATAAAACACCACAACCAAAGCATCTTAGAGAAGAAAAAGTTTCTCTGAACTTATGGTTTCCAGTGGGATAAGAATCCTTGAGGGCAGGGAACATGGTAGCAAGCAGGAGGCATGGTAACTGGAGCAGGAGACTTAGCGCTCACATCCTTTATTACAGTGACCAAACAGGCAGACCTGAAGGAGGTTCCCTGTCCCCGTGTGTGTGTGTGTGTGTGTGTGTGTGTGTGTGTGTGTGTGTGTCCCACTGAAAGCCTGCTCCAGTGAATTATTTGGTCCTGCAAGGCTGCACCATCTTAGTCCAACAGCACCACCAGCTGGGAACCAAGTGTTCAAAGGTCTGTGGTTATAAAAGACATTTCTCATCCAAACCACCACAGCTGCTCATCAAACCAAACATCTATATACAATAGATTTTTAAAGATCTCTATAAACTACTTACATGTTGATGATTTGTCTTCTGAGTTTTCAAAAACACGGAGAGAGTAAAACTTGAGAGAAACAATGCCACTGGTGTTGAAGAACCTGCTGTTATAATTGGAAAAGGACAGTTTACTTCACCGAACAATCAAAGGAAACCCAGGGCAGGGGACACCGCTTCTGAGCAGGCTTTCAGAATGAGCCCAGGACCCCAGGCTGCAAATGCAGCCACAGTTGTTAGTCCTTGAACAGTTAGGCCTCAAATTTGCTTTGATAACAGGCTCCTCAATTAGCCTAAGAGTCCTTAAATCGAGCGAGTCTCTGATTAAGGAACTGCTGTGGTCCTGTTTTGCATTTGTGTTCCTGGGTCTAAGAAACAGCTGTCCTTTCTTTTGCAAATACCTCTAGTTTTGCCCCACCCCACACCCCTTTTCTTCTCTCCTGGGATTTTCTATTCCTTTGGATGGTTTCCCTCTCTCTCTTCTTTCTTCCCTCCCTCCCTCTCTCCCCCCCTCTGCTCTTCTCCTGTGTGGTCTCCTGGCATGCCCATCTGTCTGCCTCTCCTCATAGGACTGGCTGCCCCGTCAAAGTCTCTCTTCTGTAGCTAGCCTGTCCCCCTGTGGATGGCACGGGTCATATAGTTTGAAGTCTTGATTTCTCTTTCTTCTTTTTGCAAAGTTGAGGAAAGAGCCCAGGACTTTGCATATACTAGATGTAATGGAAGTAAAATGCTGCAGATCCCCCAAGTGGCTGCACGCACGCGCGCGCGCACACACACACACACACACACACACACACACACACACACACCGTGACTTTGTCTGAAAGTCCTGTGGCTTTTTTTTCTACTGAGAGTCCCTGGACTCGTCCCCACCACTGACCCCACCACCTACTCCCCACAAGCCCTCCCTTCTATCTCATTGTCCAGCCGGCTCAGTGATACTATGATTGCTGGCGTCCCTCTCCACAGCCTCCCATGCTGCACCACACTGATCTTTAAAAATGCAAGTCTGGTTTTTTTCTTTCCTCACTTAAAGCCCTTCAGGGTCTCCCACACTGTTGGTTCAGATGAAGGTCAGATTCTTTATTCAGCAAGTAACAGGCCGCAGGATTTGGTTCTTTCTACTCTGATGGTTTATTCTAATGTCACTGCCGACACACAGACCTTTGAGTTTGGGGAATATACCATCGATAAATTGGATGGGTGTGTCTTAATGTAATGTACAGTGGCATTGACATTTTAATATTCCTCAGACCCTATTAACCTATTTTATGTTGTTTGTTTTCCTTATCCTCTTCCCTTGCAGCAAGCAAGAAGTTTCTTCTGTGGCTAGCCTGTCCCCCTGTGGATGGCACGGGTCATATAGTTTGAAGTCTTGATTTCTCTTTCTTCTTTTTGCAAAGTTGAGGAAAGAGCCCAGGACTTTGCATATACTAGATGTAATGGAAGTAAAATGCTGCAGATCCCCCAAGTGGCTGTAGCAGGCAGCGGTTCCTGAGACCACGCTGCAGGTACCCTGAAGTGGCCCTGAAGTGGCCGCAGGCAGAAGAGCAGCCAGTCCTAGGCAGGGATGGCACAGTTACCCAAGTGGCTGCAGCGGGCCACAAGTCTCAGGCAAGGAAGCCATTTGGCAGGCGAGAGACCTTGACGGGGCAGCCAGTCCAATGAGGAGAGGCAGACAGATGGGCATGCCAGGAGACCACATGGGAGAAGAGCGGGGGGGGGGGGGGGGGGGGGGGGGGGGGGGGGGGGGGGGGGGGGGAGAGAGGGAAGGAGAGAGGGAAAAATGGGGAGAAATGGGTAGAAGGGAGAGACTAAAGCTGCATCTTCTAGAGGAAGATAGAAAAGAAAGGGTTCAGGCTAGAAGCTGAAGATCAGCTCGCCTCAGCAGGTAGGAGAGGGAGTGGACTTGGCTTGTCTCTTAAAGGGACAGGGCAGATTATTACACTAAGCAGTAACTCTGACATGTGATTGGCATTAACAAGACCTGGCCACTCTCTGTCTCTCCATCTGCTTCTAGTTGTAAGCGTTCCTTAGATTTGGCAATTACAAATTCTGATTGCTCACATCCCTCTTAAGTCAGAGTTCAACGCCACGAGGGGCTATCTCCCAACCGTGGAGGCTTACCAGTCACCCCTCAGTCTACCAGAGTCAGCCAAGAGGTGGCAGGCAAGTGAGGCACTTGGGTCTTCCTGGAGCCTTTCCCATAACTTCCCTCATCGCTCCTCACAATGATTCCATGTGAAGGTTAATATGAATTGTCAGCCTAACGGGATCACCTAAACCCTCTGAGCATGTCTGTGAGATATTTTCAAGACTGAGTTCACTGAGAAGGGAACATTCAACCTAAAGGTGTAGACACTGTTTCATGGGGTGGAGTCGTGGGCTACAATCAAACAAGAAAGTGAGCTGAGACATTAACCTCTCCTCACTTCCTGACTGTGGCGGCAATGTGATTGACCGCCCCATCCTCCAACTCTTGTTCCTGCTCCACTATGATGAACTGTATCCTCGGATTGTGGACCAAACTAAACCCTTCCTCTCTTGAACTGCCTCTGTCTGTTTTTTATGTCACTGCAGTGAGAAAAGTAACTGATGGATTCAGTAACATGCTTCAACTTCCCTCCCATTTGGGGGTGGGATTGGAGGGAGGGAGGGAGGGAGGGGAGAGAAATCCTTGAGGATGCAGCAACTTGTCCAGCAATGGAGCCCTCAGATTGGGTTCCATGTTCTAGCCCCACACCTGTCCTATTTTACTCTGAACTTTTTTCTACCTATGGAGCCTAATCCTACTGAAGATTTTCAGCCACTTCTTATAGAAATATTCTGAGTTACTATAGGATTTGATGATCTACGTGATTTGACCTGATAGAAAAATGGGGCTCTAGGCCACCTTAAGTCTCAGATGCCCCCAGGGGCTGGGCTGAAATAACACTGCTCCTTTCTTTTCTCCCTACCCTTCCCTGCCTTTCTTCATCTTTCACTCATTTTCCACTCTGTCTCTTTCTGTGGGCTGCACAGGTCTGGAGACTTGCTAAATTGGCGAGTCCTGACAACACTGGCTAAGAGGCAAGGGAGATGAGGAGAGAAAAATGATCCCAGTGATTTTGTTGGTAGTGAATTGCACTCTTTCCTCACAGCTGGAAGCAGTGGCTGGAGAATCTCTGAATTAAGTACTTTCCCTAAAGAAGACACATTTTCTCCAACAAGAATTAGGGCACACTCTGACAAGGATGCTGAGCGTATGCAAAGAGGCCAGAAGACTGGAATTGGGTTGGGAGCCTCGGGAAGAGGTAGACAAATTCTCTGCCCTCCCCCCTCCATGTGTGTGTGTGTGTGTGTGTGCAATATCAAAATATGTATGGATCCTATTTCATAGATAAAGAAATTTAAGTCAAAATCTTCTCAGCTTTCAGGTCTATGAAGCCATGAACTAAATGGTGAGATCTATTCTAACAATGACTGTGCTTTGTCTACTTGGACCCATCGTCCAAGTGATCTCTATAACTGTTCACCTGAGCTGGATATGCACATGTCATGACCTCCTTGACATACTAATGCACTGCGCCACTCCTGGCAGGGCATCCATCTTGTAAAGGTATCTCAGTTAAATTCATTTCTATTGCTGTGCAGACACCATGACCTTGGTCCTAAAGCAATAGCTTTATGATCCACAAGCATAAGGCAGAGAGAGAGAGAGAGAGAGAGAGAGAGAGAGAGAGAGAGAGAGAGAGAGAACTGGGATGTGATTATGTGCTTTTGAAGCCTCAAGACTCACACTCTCAGTGACACACATCCTCCAAATAGTCCATGCTCCCTATTTCTTTCCAAACAGTTCTACCAACTGTGGACTAAGCATTTGAATAGAAGATCCTATGTGGGCCATTCTCATGCAAACCATCACATAATGTGAGACTGTTTATTGTCCCCAGCTGATCTATGGATATAGCAGAATGTCATTAGCAGTCATTTTATAACTATGTCCCTTTAGCAGAACAGGGGTGTTTGATTTTCCTCTAGTCCCATGGCCTATCTAGTCTCAGGTTCTTGGCCTCTTAAGCAGTGTCAGGCATGAGTTCCATCTCATGGAGTAAGCTTTAAATCCAATCAGATAGTGATTGGTTACTCCCACAACTTTTATGCCACTATTGTACCCGCATATCACACAGTCAGGTCACCATTGTAGACCAGAAGGTTTATAACTGAGTTGGTGCTCATCTTTCTTCTCTGGTAACATGAATCCCAGGACCGTGAGCACAAGTGAGTCGAGGTAAAGGCTCGATTGCTTGCTCAGTGAGAAAAAGAAAGAGGAGAGAGAGAGATAACTCAGCAGTTAAGGGCATGTACTGCTCTTCTTCTTTGAGAAGACTGGACTTCAATCCCCAGCTGTCATCTCAAGTGGCTCACAACTGCCTATATCTCCAACTCTCAGTGGCCCGGTGCCTTCTTTGTGTTTTTCAGGTACCCACCCACATACACACACACACACCACCACACGCAGAAATACACTCATAAACAATTTATAAAATAGCCTTAATCTTTTAAAAAGTAGAAAGGAACAAGTCATCACTGTTTAGTCATGCAAACTAGTAGCACATTCTTCACGTAATAGGTTAAAGATCTTTCATATAAGCTATTTAAGCCATCCGCATATGGTTTGTTCAGAGCTCCTAGTTCTAAATATAGCAACAACGACAATTAGTTTAAGCCGTTAAGGTTAGGGGAAATGAGCTGAAGCTATTATCTCAACAATGTTTAGAGAGGTGGAGGTGAGAAGGCTCAAATAGAGGGCATCCCTTTCTTGAAGCATCATCAATTGGAGCTTACCCAGAAATGCATGTGAAAAATAATGCTAAATTAGTTAATAGATTGTCATGTATGTGTATAATTATATGTCAAGTTTAGAAAGCCAATAACCTTTTCAAAAATCCACTTCATTTGAATAAAGCTGAACTCCGTGTGAACCAAAAAGCCACTCTTTTCCTCCTAAAGACTAAGGCTCCGAAGACCCTTGTTATCATCCCTAGCCCTCTCCACCACCATCCAAATAAAGTTCAGTCCTTCATTGGTTTCACCTCCCCACTAAGCAAATCACCAAGGAGCACACGGGATCTTCTGCTTTCCTGGCCTAGGGAAGGCACAGAGCAAACAAGTCATGCAAGGCCAGGAGCAGAAGTGGGGTAACTCGGGACTTCTCTTCTGCAAGCTCAGGTTATCCCTACTGCACGTCTGCCCCGAGCCTCTTTGCCTTAACTCTCAGTCTTTATATCTTCAATAGTTAAAACTTTTAATCCACCCAGACCCTCTGGATCTCATTATAAATCATGATTTATAAATGCTTGATCCTATTATGAACTGATTACTAAAACTTTTTTTTTTGAAAGAGAGCTTCTCTGTATAACCCTGGCTGTCCTAGAACTCACTATATAGACCAAGCTGGCTTCAAACTCTCAGAGATCCACCTGGTTTTGCCCCCTGAGTGCTGGAATTAAAGGCATACACCAACACACTCAATATTGGAACAATAATATTTTTTATCCTACTAGCTATATATATCTGCATATGTGTATTCATGTAATATTTAAAGACTGTGTTCTTCTACAGCATAATTGTTGTCTGAGGTTTTCTGTCCTGCCCAGTTCCCACAATCGTTAAGTCCCTAAGAAATCACATAGAGGTCTACATTAGTTATAAACTGATTGGCCCATTAGCTCAGGCTTCTGATTAACTCTTACAACTTATATAGCCCATTATTAGCCATTATTCTTATCTGTGTTAGCCATGTGGCTCAGTATCTTATTCAGTGGGGCAGTCACATCTTGCTTCTTCTATGGTTGGGTCAGGACTGCTGAGGAATTGGTCTCCTCCTTCCCAGAATTCTCCTTTTCTCCTTGATCCGCCTCTACTTCCTGTCTGGTTGTCCCGCCTATACTTCCTGCCTGGCTACTGGCCTATCAGCATTTATTTAAAATATAATTGACAGAATACAGACCATTCTCTCACACCACATAATTTGATCCTGAAGTAGAGCATCATGTTAATACAAGAGAGAACAATTGATTGAAACCTATGAGTCTGAGATTTTAAAAAATACAGCCAGGTAGTCCATGCTTAACTTGATAAATAAAAGCATCATCGATATTCAAAACATTTTTATAAAATCACTTGAAATACTCCTTAGGTATAATGCAAATAAAACAAAGTATCCCCATGGAATAAGTTCTATGCAATAATAATTTGATTAAGCAAAGGGACAAATTATTTTTAAATACCTGTTGACAGGATATTAAAGACATTATTTTTCTGATATGATGTATTTTTTCCATAATATATCTTCTCTCTTTTTCCCCTTCTGTGACATATGGCTGTAAAGAAACTCTTATAAATGAAAGGAGGGAAGGAAAAAAGGAAGGGAGGGAAGAAGGAGAGAGATGTTAAGGAAGGTAGGAAGGGAGGGATGGAGGAAGGAAGGAAGGAAGGAAGGAAGGAAGGAAGGAAGGAAGGAAGGAAAGAAGGAAGGAAGGAAGGAAGGAAGGAAGGAAGGAAGGAAGGAAGGAAGGAAACTCTTACAGTAGGCAAGATACTTATATTACAATTTTAACTTTAGTTTTTTGTAACCTGACTGCAGATTTGCACACACTGTCTTCTTTTGTTAATCACGCTCGGATATTTCCCTGCAGTAGTTTCATCCTTTGTATTAAGTCTTTCTTTTAAGATGAACAGATTCCTGATAGGAATAATTCCCTCCTCTGTCCTTCTGCCCTCCCTTCCTCCCTCCTTCCCTCCCTCTTACCCTCCCTCCTTTCCTTCCATTATTTCTTTCCTTTGCTCATTCTCTTCATCTTTATTCTTCCATCTCTGTCTCCCTCTCACCAAAAATAGCACAGCACATCAATATTTGTGGCTGCCGTAGAAGCAGGAAGGTGACATCCATTGCCACCTTGGTCCTCCCCTTGTCTGCTGAGAGTATTCACAGGACTCGGGGTAGACAACTATCAGCTCCCACTCACCAAAACAGTGGGACAAACACAGAAGCAATTTCATTCCCCCCTCCCCTACTTCTGCACAGGGCATGGGTCAGTGGCCGTGACCTCTAGCTACTTACATAATGCGGCGAAGAGAAATCCAGTCCAGGCTTGCCCACGGGAGAGTAAGGAATATCAGATTAGTCCTACTCTCAGTTGGCTAGTATGAAAATACTCATTCAAAACGGGTGAGGCTTTTGCTTTCCTGAAGCAACAGAGTTTATTAGACAGACATGAGTTCAAATTCAGACTTGATTCATCTACTATTTCTCACATTCCTACATCTTCATCGTAAAGTAAGGGTACCATATACTGCAGGGAGCCCATGAGGGGGGAGATGAAATCACAACCAGGTCTCTTCCAAAGCCAGATCACTGCTGTCTGCTGTCAGCAAGACATTTTCTCCTTCCCCTGAACAGTGAAGCTGCGGTGAGCTGACGTTCTCGGGGCTCCCCGGGGTTCTCTGACTTACCCGTGCAATGAACAGAATTCTACTCTCACATTTGTTAAGAACCTACTCCACCTACAGACTTCCTGCTCGGTAGGATGCAAGAAAAAACTAAGGGCTTTAGCCTTTAAGGAAGCAACCATTATGTTCGAATAGATCATTTAATCCATCTCATTATTTGGTAACAAACTGAGCCAGCTGCAAGCTCCCCTGGATGCCAATGAAAGGAAAGGTGTAAACAGTGTAGTTCAGCACCTGCCTTCTCTCTCCGGAGCACTGGTTAAGGAAGAAAAACAATTGCCACCTGTCCTCATGGCTCATCTCCACACAAAGTGGACAAGGAGCTCCCCAAGTCCTCCCCTGTTTCCTTACAGGACCCCCATCAGAGCAGCACACCTTGGTACTGAAATTGCCCGAACTGATATTTAGAGATGCCTGCAAGTTCCGTATGGGTTTGAGTGTTCTGGGGGGAAAGAAATGAGTAGGCAGACACATAGAGGGCACCACTCCAGCCTTCCCTGTTTAATTATATGGAGGAGTATTTAACTCGTTCATTGATTTCCTCCTTCTCCTACTAAGCACTCTTTCAGCTCACCTTAGCCAAACTCTTCCCATGTGTCAAGCGCCATGCAAGATGCTTCACCAAGTTACTGTCGAGCCCTAGGGCTTCAATGGGCATCACTTACTCAGGCCACTGTTCTCATCTCTGAGCTCAGCACATGCTGGGACAGGCAGAGTAGCTTCAGGGGCTGTGGGGAAGGCTCAATGTTAATGTACTTTAATGACGCAAGCATTAAAATTGTTTCGGTCTACCGAGAAAATGTTGGGATCTTTAATGTAAAATTTGACATTGTGAGGATAGTTGCCATTTGGTTTGATTCTAAGTGCCTGCCCTGATTATGTCCATCTTCTTGATTGAAGATGGGCTGTCAGCCCTTACCTCGTAACACAACCCAACTCAACTCATGTAGGTCCACAAACATTGCGAGGCTAGCGGGAGACAACACTGCAACTCCCTTAAGAGCTGAGAGCATGTCCAGTTTCTCTTGCCATCTAGATGACTCTGGAATGACCCCACTACAAACAGGTTAAATTACCATCTCTGAACCTCAGTTTCAGTTTTCATTTTCCCTCAAATTAGGGCTAATAACAGAACCTTTTTATGGCTTGCTGAAGATTGAATAATAAATGGCTCGGTAAATATAAATGATTATTATTATAGTCTTGAAAGATAACATTCTGTCCTCGTGTCTCTCAGCCTTCTTTGTACATGATAATTTTGTGTCTTGTTTGGCTGTCCTGCCTCTGACCTTCCTTAATGCTTAGTCCTGTGCTATGACCCCTGGAGAGTTCATGCCTTCCAGGGGACAACAAGGTCAGAAATTCTCTGGGCAGCTGTTTCTCTTTGTCCGGTCACGCAGCTTGGGGGAATGTGGAGCCCTAGTTGTCTAAACAGCCCCTACCATACCAAACACACACGTACATAAGCAGAAGCCTGGCCAGCTTCCCTTACCACCAAGATGACTCTGAAGTGACCCTGCTACAAATTGGCTTAATTATCATCTCTGAACCTCAGTTTCGGTTTCATCTTCCCTCCTATTTGCTCTAATAACAGAACCCTTTTCATAGACCGAGCCCTTGGTCATTAGGAAGCAAGAGCCTCAATTTCTGGAAGCTGGTTTAGTGTAACAGTTTCGAGTCTTCAGAACCAGGCTGTCTCTTTTTCACTTTAAGGCTTTAGAATATTTATTTAACCTTTATGGCCTTTGTTTCCTTATCTGAAAGATAATGGTCTTGATCTATACACTTTAGACCAGGTTAGACCAGGACAGTGTAGACCTCATGCTTTGGATAGTCCTACAAGGCTCTCCCCAAGCCATAGGCCACAGACAAAGGTACCATTCCATTGAGATCTTCTACCTTCTTCCAAACTATGGCCATCTCCAAAGGCCTCCAGAGTTTTCTGCCAGGCAGTTCCAATGCAATTTACTTCCAAGGCCTCTGGGGTTTCTTCTTGAGTATCCTCTTGAGGGTAGAAAGAACCATGAGAACTTTGGGTCTGAGGGCTGGTGGCAATAGGGGTCTTGGACCTATAACTTGAGAGTCTGTACACAGTATGGCCCCTGGTGTTGAGAGTCAGGTTAAGGAAGAGAAAGCAGAGTTTCCTTTGTCCTTGGGCCCCAGGCCTGCTTCTTGGGATGTTGTTAGTACTAAGTGAGTTAGTTCGCAGAAATGAGCAGCTGCCTCCAGTCTGTGCATTAGTTGCAATCCTTAGTATTGCTCTCCAATTACCCCTTACCCCACTCTGTTGTGGGATTCCTCTCTGTGTGCTGTGACTACCATTAATAAATGAAGAAACTGCTTTGGACCTATAGCAAGGCAGAACTTAGGTAGGCAGGGAAAGCTAGGCTGAATGCTGGGAGAAAGAAGGGCAGAGTCAGAGAGAAGCCATGAAATCACTACCAGAGTCAGACATGCTGAAACTTTACCGGTAAGCCACTGTCATGTGGCAATACACAGATTAATGGAGATGGGTTAAATTAATGTGTAAGAGTTAGCTAATAAGAAGCTAGAGCTAATGGGCCAAACAGTGATTTAAATAGTACAGTTTCTGTATGATTATTTCGGGGATGAGCAGCTGGGAACCAACAAGCAGCCTCCTGCTACACCACCCCCTGGAACAATAAGCTCATTTTTATATTTTCCTAGAGGGAACTTTATCAAGTTATTTCCTTCTCCAGGAACCCATATACTTTGCCTTGTGCTGTATCAGGGTCCTTGAGTACCAGCCTCAGTACCCCCTCAGGGCTTAGAATTGGATGTCTATGGCAGGAGAGATTCTAATGGTAAAAAAAAAAATTAACTCAAGCATGTGACATCTGTATCACCTTTATTTTTTGTGCAAGGGGAAAAATGAAGTGAAGAGAGCACAGAGGAAAGGAAGAATAAGGGCTAATCTCCACAAGGCTTGTGGTTTTTACAGACACAGTTGGAAAATTACATAGGCAAGGACAATGATAATATACATATCAAAATCACATGCACACAAAAGGCCATGTAGAACCTGACAAAGCAGTACTCCGAAGAATGGGTGGCCCCACCCAGGAAAGAGCCAGCATTCAAAGGGAAGTACCTGACATTCCAAACCATTAGTTAAAGTTACTAAATATCACTGAATCCTGAACTCACCCATTCTCCTCACCCAGTCTCTTTTGTAATAACCAGCTTTGGAGAGACCCAGATTTGTTGGTTAGCAAAGGTGGAGCATGCTCAGTGCCTGTCTTCTATAGAAATTTCTATGTGGTCTATTAGCAGGTAATTTCGTGGGATTGACTCTATGTAAATTTGACTGTTAGAACAAAGAGTGAATGTTATCATTCTAAGGCTTCAGGGTGTGTGTGTGGGGGGGGGGAGAAATGGAACAAGGTCATTCTGTTGCCCTTGCAGAAATCATGCAGCTAAGATGTTTTCAGAATGAATCCCATTTTGAAGGGAAGAATCATGGCCTTACATGGATGTTTACAGACATGACAATGACTTTCTCAAAAGACAAGTATTCCCGCAGCTCTGCAAAATGGATTGCCCCGTAGGCTGTATGCTTGTGGGACTGTCGTTATGAATCTGTGAGCTGCACATGTACTGTGTAGTCTTATGGGCTCCCACAATGCTGGAACCCTCTGGACATGCCTTTCCTGTATTTGAGACCACCTTGGCCTGCTGAGAACACCTAAGAGGTCTACCATCAGAAGGACAGTTTAGGAGGAGACATAGATTCTGGTCTCTTCATGAGTGATGCTACCTGTATCTAGCATTGATTAATGTATCATTTGATTGTTGGCCTTCACACAGCAAACTGTTCTCTACCCTCCTCCTCTTGAAATGCCTTGTCTTCCATTCAGGGTGATACCCACAGATGTGTTGATTAGATTTTCAGTAGCCCAGTTTTCCCCCTAGGGTACCTAGGCCCAGATACACCATGAATGTCCTCCTCCACCCAACTGTCTCATTATCTGTGCAAAAATATCAAAGCCTTCTAAACACCAGGAAAGCATTCTAAAAGAAAGTATTTCAAAAAGACAATGAAACCTGCCCTGCTGAGTTTGGGGGGCGGTACACATTCAAACCACAGCAGTACATATAAGCCTGTATGTAGAAACAGGAACAAATTTTCTTTCACACTGGTATAGTACAGAGTAGGCATAAGAAACTCCGGAGGATGGAGAAACTCTGAGAGAGATAACTTCAACACCCCTCATTTTTGGCAGATACTGGATTTCCAACAGGGCAAAATGTTGGAGTGATATGCCTGGCAATATTTTATCCAGGTTTCTTAAGCACAGGAACCAGCTGATATTCAGTTACTTGAAAAAAAAAATCCAGTACTGATGCTTAAGAACAGTCTGGGCTTAAGAACAGTCTGGGCTTTTATAGAAATGAGAACAGACTCACAGAAGGGAGGCTCAGGGCAGCATGTGAATACTCAAGACAACTCCAAAGCAGAAAAGAACTTGAGATAGAGATGGATGTGACGAGACTTTTGGTTCAGGGTCAGGAGGAGAGGATGGTGTGTTCTCAAACTGTGGATTCCTTGATGTTCCCATTTCGAAAGATCTGTGGGTGTCAAGAAAGACATCAGATCACATTCATCTCCGTGCTCCAAGGTCTATTAGGGTACCCACTGGCATCAAAGGACTAATAAATGTTTGTTGAGTGAACCAATTAATGGAGATGTTTTTGCATGCAAAACAAGATGTGTTGCTTAAAAGATGCAATTTGACCCAGCTTTGCAGATGCACATCTGTTTTAATCGTTGTTTATACTAATTGCACTCAGCTCTTTCCTGGGCAGCTTTTACAAAGTGGACAGTGACAGTAATATAATTATACTAATCAGTGTAGAAACTGAAATAGGTATATTTTGACCTTGGATTATATGACATAACTACCACCACTCAGAACATATTAACAGGCAGGATGGTTCAGTGGGATGATCAAGTCCTTAGAACAAACTATCCTGGTGGGGCCCCTAGCTTTGCCGCTGGCTGTCTTTGTGGACTAAAGTCAGAATCAAGTGCTCACTGGGAATATGGCTCTCTGATAGCATGCTTGCCTAGCTTGAAAAGAAAAAAAAAAAAGGAATCAAATTCTTACTCTCTATATGAAGAAAGCAATACCTATTTCCTGAGACAGAAGGCTTATGACTGGCAACATGAGCACGTAAATGGAACTGTCAGGAAAATGACTCTAATTTCAAGTAGTTCTGTCCCTGAATCCAAATCATTCATGATTGTGAACTTGAATTGGAGACAGGTAAGATGCTTGAGGAATCAGTCCCCAGATCTGAATCCAAACACTGTGAATGACGGGAGCCTCGACTCTGCCTGGCTTTAATCCAAATCCCATGCCCCAGCGTTCATCTAGATTCCATATGAAGGCTGATTCCAGAACTGAAACAATATTTAATATCAGCCCATTGTACCAGGGAGTCTGCCACAATCTGTTTTCGGATTTGCTGAAGTTTTCTATCTGATTTTATCAGCAATTATTTCAAATACACTTGGCACACGACAATTGTGTTACTGGATCGTTGACTCCCATATTCCAGTAGATGATGAAAAGCAAACGCAGTTTTCACAGTTTGGTGTCTACTCTGTCGTGTTGCTCTAAGGAGAAGCAGCCCCTAGAGAAGCATAGTGGAAGGACCCAAGCAAAGCAGGACGGCATTCAAAATTCTACTTCACCCATCCTTTATGGACACAAGTCTACAGGGCCCGAGAGCTTTATAAATTATCTTTTAATTGTTCTTGTGTATGTATTTATATCGATCAAACTTCCTGCCACTGTGACAGTTTTTGCTCATAGACAGAAATATTTTTGAGAAATTTCAGTTGTCTTCTGTTCCCAGGAATTCTCTAGCGAAGAGTGATCAGTTAAAGGGCATGGACTATAGGACCAACGAGATTTAGACTTAATACCTACTGGCAGGTAATAACTTCATTTGTAAAACAAAATTAAACAAAATAGTAATTAGTGAAGATAAAACTGGCCTGGAGCTCAAGAGATCTCTGCGTCCCAAGGGCTGGTACTGAAGGCAGATTGCACCACACCCTACCAGACCCCTGTGTTTTAAAGGCTGTGGTGTGTACTTGCAATCCTAGATATGAGATAATAGGAATCAGAGTAGAGGTGTTCCTGGAGCCCATTGGCCAGCTAGCCTAAACTACTTGGTGAAGCTCCTGGCCAATAAGATACCTTTAAAAAGTGGAAAGCACCCAAGGAACAATGCTCAAGTTGTTCTTAAATCTTCATACACATGCATGCACATGTTCAAGCATGTATCTTCATATAAACATGCAGCCCCATACACAAATACATGCAGGAATGCAAAAATACATGCACACATATATACACACATTATGCATGTGTATGCAATATATCTATGGAAAGTCTCTATTCTGTGAGGTCAGGGGCTGCCAGTGAGGCTATAGGTAGGCTGGGTAGTCTGTTAAAATCTTCAGAGCACAGCCTGGGGGACAGACCTGGGATCTTTGTGATGGCTGGTTTCATTATCTTTCCAAAATGCCTGTGCCCTGATTTCTGGGATATGTAGTTAGGAAATTTACAAAGAACGGGCAAATTGCAAGTAGAATTACAATTTCGGTTGGCTTTAAATTGTTCTAGCTTATATGGGTGATCTAATGTAATGATTAAAATTCTTCAGAAGCAGGAGAGGGAGACCGAAGAGTGACACAGTCAGAGGGATACTGGAAGAAGCTACACTATGGGCTTTAAGGATGTGTGAAGCCACTACAAACCAAGGGGCGCTGTAGACCTCTGGAGAAGGTAGGAGTGTAGTAGACCTATGGAGAAGCTGTAAGTTTAAAAAAAAGGTTGCTCCCTTAGAGCCTCTAGAAGCAGCTAGGACCCTTGATTTCTGCCAACTGAAACCTATTCGGAGATTCTACTCTTTTAGGGCCATAAGATAACAAATGCTAATGTTTTGGGTCACTAAGCTGCGCTTACCGGGAAGAGTCTAGCCTCCGTCCATCCTGGTGTCTCTGCTCCAGAGAGCAGACCTGTTGGGTCTCCCCGGGAGCAGAGCAGAGTCTGACCTCACTTCCTCTTCCGCCCAGCATCCTATTCTGTTTCCTCCTCCCATCTATGTTCTAAGCTATGAGGCCAAGCAGTTGGTTTATTATAATTAACCAATGACCTTCCTCCATCACTGATCATGTCATCCACAGTGAACAGACACAGATCTGGTTCAGGGTTTAGAGCGAGTCCTTTGTTTCTGAGGAACCCTTTCCTGTTTCATCTTCACTTGCTCTGAGCTCTTTCATAACTACGTTCTTAATTTGCCTTACATGCCAAGGCCTTAGGCATGAAAGCAATGCTGGGTGAAATCCATCGGCTCAATACTCGTGAGACGAATCTGGGAGACTTCCTGGGGTAAGAAGACCAGAGACACTCCAGGATCACTCCACCCCTCCCCGCTACATAGTCAATGAGTATTTCTAGAAGGGGTCATGCTTGCCCACAGAGGCAGAGCTAGAGGATAGCCGGGTTACCAGGCGACCCTCCAGCCTGCAGACCCTGACGGACATGATTGAGACCTACCTACAGCCCACACCTAAGAGCAAGTGTGTAGTCCAAAATGTTGGTCACCTGGAGAAGAAGGCGAGCTGGAGTGGGGAGAGGCTAAGGGAGTCTGAGATATCACCTCCAAATTCTACGGGACTTCATGGTAGGGGTGAGTTCTGCAGTAGTCTTGGAAACATGAGGTGGATGCTTCAGCAGGGAATGACCCCACTTGGGAAAGGACACCAAAGCTGTCTCAGGAGAGGCTACTGGGTGGAACTTCACTGCTGGGGAAGAAAAGCCTTGCGCAAGCCAGCTTCAAGGTCTTTAATCTCCGTGCTTGCAAGCCTCAGTGAACCGTGGGTGTTGGAGGATCAGCCTTCCTGGTGGGCCTTTAAAGCTCAGGGTTATCTCTTTCCTTCCACCTCTTACCCTCCATTTTTCCAAAGCAGTGGGGACAACTACCAACCTTGTGCTTTGTCACTAAGTCTTTGTACCTTTAGATCCTCTGTTCCTGGCTGCTGGGAGCTATATCTGTCTTACTTCAAAGAGGCCCTAGCAGTGGGGTGCTGTGGGGTGACAGGCACCATGCTAGGGACTAGCTCATTTGCAAGTGGCCCTCTCTGTAGTTCAGACCAGGTTTGCCCAGCTCCAGCTGGCGTCTCCCTGCACTTCTGGTTTGACTGTCATGCCGTGCCCACCCTGCCCCCTTACCTCCTCCTTTCTCAACTGCAAAAGAAAGACTCCAGCTAACCCCAAGACTGTGGGGCCAGGACAACCCCCTGTGATCATCAGACCTGGACTCCAAACTGTCCCTCTCCAGCTCTGTAAAACCCTCCAAGTGATATCAGAGAGCCTTTGCTATTCTCCCCTGAAAGAAGGGCATCCCTTGGGCCCTGGAGGATTAAAACAGAATGTGCAATTTGCATACACTTCCACCCTCCACTGCCCACCCACCAAATCTTTCTTTGCCCCAAATACCGATAATACATTATAATGTTTAACTTCCCTTAAGAAAATGACTATGTCTTATTGTCTCATACTTTTTTTAACAAGAGAAATCTTTTGTGGAGTTGTGGGGAGCCAGAACAGGGGGACTGATATTCATTTCTGGTACCCCAGAGACAAGACAAATTTCAATAAGGCATCTCCCTCAATACGGACCCTCGCTGGAAGACCCAATTTGGAAGGGCCACTGACCCTAGTCTCGGTTTCCGTGTGTCTGTTTTCTGTTTTGCATTCAAGGGCTTTCTATCGGTGGGTGTGTGATTTTCCTTCTCTTTGTGTTGCCAGAGTGAGAGAAAAGAAGACAGGAACAGAAGGGGGACACAGCGGGGCCTGCTTCCTTCTTGTTCCTGAACAAAGTCTCTGGTGGGAAGCCAGGCGGGGCAGCTTTTCACATTTGTAAATTGCAACTGAAAAAATAAATAAAGTCCTGGTAAATATGGCTCAGGAATAAAAGTGAGAGAAAGAGGATTTGGTGGGGTTTTTTGTTTGGTTGTTTTTTTTTTTTTTTTTTTTTGCTAGATATTTTGAGGAAAAGGAAGACTTAACCCGGGCTTCTTAGTTATTTGTGCAAGATGAAGACATCTGAGACGTGGAGGTTTCCAATTTTATTTAGAATTGCATTTTATTTAGGATATTGTTTTTTAAAGGGATCATTTGTACAAATATAATATTAAAAAAAAAACCTCTTGTGTTCTACTCCATTAATACCAGTAATGAGGGTTCCATGCTTGGGTTAGGCTTTAGTTTTGAACTTCCTCGGAGGGTGGGGAGCAGGAGCGGGAGGCTGTTGTCTCCGGCAGTCCTGATTCTTATGTGCTTGAAGCCTTCTCTATCGTCTATGGAGACATCAAGGATCAGAGAACTAACCATCTCACTCAGCTGCACCTGTCAATGCTGAATACCATGTAGACGGGGAAACTGGACACAGGTCTGTAGAGCCTGAGCCTCAGTGTTTCTAATGCCCCCTTCTGAGCCTAGAAGCCTAGCCAAGTCCACTCTCAACGTCTCCATGCAGCTGGCTCCAGCCTGGCTTCTCTAGTCACCTGGTTGTCACCATTTCTTTACAGCTTAATGGGTTTTTCTTCTCATCAAAATCCTGTCTTTCTAAAGACACCCAAATCTCCCTATGGTTAACTGTATCGTGAAACAAACTATCCAGAAGTTCAGTGGCTTAACACACCCATCAAGTTATCATATCCTGTCGGACAAGAGTCAACTGAGTGACGTCTTTTCTATGGGCCTTTGGAGGTGGGAAGTACATTGGACTTGATGATAACCGTTGGACAGACTATTCTAGATGTAGAGAAGTCACCATCCCTGGTAATTTGGTGGGAATATCTAGGAGCTGGGCTTCATGGACTCTTGACTGGGTATAAATGCCTAGTGTTCTATATGGCAAAACTGAGGTCATCAAACATCTTACCTAGCCATGGCTGTATTCTTACAATATTGATTCCATAGGAGAGAGAGTCCAGTTTCCTCCCTGTTGTGGATTGAATGTTTGTGGCTCCTCCGAAGGTCATGTTGAAATGTAATCCTCAGGGATCAGTATGGAGAGGTGGTGTCTGCAGAAGGTTATGTCATGAGAGCACAGCCCTACTGGATGTAATAAGCACCTTATAAGGGATGGAGTAACTAGGTAGGTCTCCTTATGTTCTTCTATTCTTCTGCCGTGTGAAGATGCAGCAAGAGGTACCACCTTATAAGCAGAAAACAGCCCTCACCAGAAACCTACTCTGCCAGAACCTTACTCTTAGACTACTGTGGTAGTTTGAATGGAACTGGCCACAATAAGCTCCTAGGGAGTGGCATTATTAGAGGGTGTGGCTTTGTTGGAGTAGGTATGGCCTTATAGGAGGAAGAGCATCACTGTGGGGTAGGTTTTGAGGTCTCCTATGCTCAAGCTATGCTTGGTGTGGAGGACAGTTCACTTTCTGTTGCCTGCAGATCAAGATGTAGAACCCTCAGTTTCTTCTCCAGCACTGTGTCTGCCTGAATGAATGCAGCAATCCTGCACTATTATATTTTCTCATGCTGTGGTAACCCCACACCATAAAATTAATATTATTGATACTTCACGACTATACTTTTGGTGCTGTTATGAATCATAATGTAAATATCTGGATGTGTGGGATATCTGATATGCGACCCCTGTGAAAGGGTCAATCAACCTCCAAAGGGGTTGTGACCCACAGGTTGAGAACCACTGACCATAAGCACTTCTGTGTTCAGACTTTTCCTGTTAGATTGTTAAGGTTTTGCTTGAAAAACTGGAATCTGCTACTGCTGGAAGAAAGGTGCAGGTCTCATCTGTTCTGATCCCCTGTTGGTAGGCAAGGAAAGACAGCAGTCGGCAGCAGGGTCCTCATCCCCCAAAGACAGCTTGCTGGAGACAGAAAAGACACTGGAGCTCAGTGTCCAGGAGGAAACAAAAAGGTTAGTCCCTTTCAGTAAGGAATTGATGTCCCCTGTGGCAAATGCAGTTATTCACCAGCTGTCCCTGGTCACAGTCAGTACCGGAACACCCAGCCACTCCATCTCTACCGAGTGCTGTTTCAATCAACCCCCTGGGACAGGACTGCACTGCTTCAAATACTCATTATCCCAGCTATGGAAATCCCGACAGGTATTTACATCAAAAGACTCTCCATCTCTTTAAATCAGAGCTGCTTTTGTTAGCCCAACAGCATTCCAAACGTTCTGGAGTCTGGGTTATTGGATTTCAATATGTGCACACTAACAGGCTATAACGTTGTCCAGGCAGTGGGGACTTTCAGAGAAGTGAGCCACCGCAGAACTCAAAAAGCAGCTCTCGATACAAGGAATCCTCTCTGGCTCTCTCCGTGCCCATGGGCCCAATCTTGGTATATAGACAGGTTGGGTGAGGGAGCTGCTAGCTCTCAGGGAACACAGGCAAGGTTTCAAGCAGTGCTCTGGGTGGACTATGTACCCTTCTCATCTGATCCTCAAGCCAGCCTTGAGAGGGATGGTATATTAGTCGGAAGAGAGAGTGTCTATTGCAGCAACACACACCCTGACACCCCAAGGGCTTAACATAATGAAGTTTATTGGGCAGGCTGCATTGCAATACGGACGCAGAATGCCTTGCTTTCTCCTCTAGACTATTTCTAGGCCTCTCTTAGTGTAGCTAAAATCAAAGTGCTTTTTGGATACCCACAGAATGGATCGTTCCCCTTCTTCATATTGGTTCTGCGTGCACACTTATGATTTTCTCATTAATCAAAGTTTTACCTCCATGTCTTCGGGAAGGTAACACAATGGCAGTATGATGCTTTGATGAATACAGCCCTTGCCTGCTGACTGAGATGACAAAGCATTCTATATGGCAAATGCAATTAAAGAGCGTGTCGGTGGGGGTCCCTTCTTAATGCTAGGAGAGATTAGAAGTCTCCTTTTATCCATCCACAAAGATAGCTGTTTTAAGAAAAAAAAATGACAATACTAATTTCATTCACAACATATGAAAAGAGTAAGACACAAATGTTCTTGAAGCACAAGTTATGAGATTTAGTTGGTTTGGTAAAAACTTTTATGATTTGCTATAAACAATCAGGTTTAATGAAGCAATACATCTGTTCATAAAAAATGTAAGTGATTATTAGAATTGTAGACAAACATCCCTATTCACAAAAGTCTAATGGTATGAAAACAGTAATTATAATGCCAAAAATACTGCTAAGTGTTAAAATTGACACTAGAAAAATGAAACACTTTGCTTAATTTTTGATAGCATTTCATGTCGAGACATGGCAAGCTTAGTGGTCCAATTGACACAAAAGCTTGTATTTTGTTTTTCTGTTTTTTTTTTGTTGTTGTTGTTTGAACACATCTTGTAGTTTCACACTCTACTTTGTGGTAATAGCATGCAGATTTTGGCCTGGCTCCATCGGATGGGTTTCAGCGCATTGAAGGCCCCCTTGTATTTCCTTCCTTCTCAAGCATTTAGCTAAAGGCAAGCATTTGGTTTGGGTGACATTGGTATTTTCATTTTAAACAGTGGTCTGATATTATATTCAGAAACACCAATACTTAAATCTGTTACCTCTCTTCCTAGGATATTCATCACATTTAGGGGAAAAAATTCAGATCTTGGGACCCACAGAGAGCTAGTGAACCCTGGTTCACAGGACTTCCACCTGGCACCAACATGAGGTAAAATGTACAGAGAGAATCAATCATTTTGCATTTTGTCTGGCATTTTTTGGACAATCAAAAGATTGCCTGACAATGGTGTGTATGTTCTATTTTAATACCCTCCCTGTAATATATGCAGGCTGCTCCAAACAAAAGGAACCCCACAAATTTCCGCAGGTCGACAGTGTGAACGGGCCATCTCCTCAGAGCGCTGAAATCAGCAGCACTTTGAACAAAGCAACCTGTTCTTTTAAGAAAAATCGCTCTATAGAAATGCTGTAATTTCCCTGTTACAAAGGAGCCTTTTCCCAAGCACGTAAAGTGCCAGTTTGTTCAGTGTGACCTCTGCTTTCATTCTATCAAGGTTGTATCTGATTACAATGTAAGACAGATGAAGGGGACGCCGTGCTAGGCAAAGAAGAAAAAAAAAGTTTTAGTCTTGGGTCACTTGCGAAAGTGGTTCATCACTTTTATTGGCAATGTTTTCAATATCATTCTGAGGAGGGTCTCCTGTGTCATTCCAAAAAGATCTCTCCGTAATGCATTTCCAGGCCCTTTGATGTGCTTGTTGAAGGCTGAGCCACGCAGGCGAGCCCTGGGCTACAGGGCTGGAGATCTCATGGGGAGATCCAGCCACAGAGCAAGCTGGAGTCTCAGCATACCACCTTGCCAGCCTCACCTCCTCCAGTCTGCGTGGCCTTTGACTCCTATGCCTGAGCTTATGTCCTAAGCCAGCATCTATGTCCTACAGTGTTTGGTATGATTTCTGCAGTGGTACCCAACACCATGAAGGATAATATGGATTCTTTAATTCAGATTCTATGTGTGTATCACTGGGCGATGGAACATCATGGTGGTACATTGCCTAATAGAGCTGGGATTTCCAAACTTGCTTCAACTACCTAATTATTCTTGGAGATTATCTACATTATTGGTGCCATGCAAGGTCACTTGTAAGTGACTTTGGGTGAATTAGCGTGCTCTCTGATTCTCAGTTTCATTCCCTCTTATACTGAGTTGTCAAGAATCAAATGTGCCGATAGACAGCATTCTTTGGCCAGTGTCCAGGACATGATGACTGTCCACGAAATCTCAGGTAAGTTTACTACATGTAGTAATAGTATATTAAGGAAGGAAGTAAAGCCCCTGGAGTTTCTGTCTTGCTGAGATCTACCACAGGGCACGTACCATCGAAGTGCCACCGACTATAGTTTTGCTGATGACCAGGTTCGAGTTCAAAGACTTTGGATGAACCCATTTCTGTCATGGGGCTTCTCAAGTGTTGAAATGATTCCTTCTTCCAGATACCTGCTGTGGAGGATGGACCAGCAATGCTTTACACACGCAAGGGTGAGACACCAAGCACAAAAGCACTTGCTTGTTGCGCGCTGCTCGCCAGATGGCTTGTTGCTATTGCGCTGGGGGCTGGACTTGCCCCTCCTCAATGGGAAGCCACGCTCTGGTCAGCTTCGCCTTAAGAGCACATTGCAGCCTCCCACGTGTCCTCCTCCAAACCCTCTGTCCCTGCTGGAGCAGCAACACCCTCCCTCCTCGTCCCCGTGGTCACCGCCAACCATTTCCCACCAGCCAGTCTGAGCCTTTTTATAAAATTATGAACCAAATCATGTGGCTCGCCTGCTTGAGCCTTCCAGTGGCTGCCGCTATCCTCAGAAAAACAAAAACAAACAACAACAACAAAAAAAACCTATGGCTTCAACTCTTTATCTATTGCCTGTCTCATTTCGATGCCATGGTCACCACCGTTTTATTTTTGATTTTGTTATTTTGTTTTTTTTTTTCATGCATTAAAGCCTCTCCCTCTGTAGCAGAATGCTCCTGTACCCTCCTCCTTCTTATTCATGCGTTGGCCCACTTGTCTTTCCTCTGAGAGGCTCTTTGACCATCTACTTGTCCCTCCACACCAATTCACCGTGACTATGACCGCGTCACACCTGGGCACGCTCCTTTTACTTTTTAATGCGTTTCTTGGAGGAATATTAAACCTCTCCGAGACCACGTGCTCCGCCTGTGTCACCCGCTCTCGTGTCATCCGTGCCTAGTACAGGCCCTGGCATATGGCAGGTGCTCAATCAATGTTGGATTAATGAGTATTGATTGCTCATTTCATGCCGGGCACTTGGTTAAGGTGTCTGGGATTCAGAGATGAATGGCTGCTTTGTTCTCAAAGCAGATAAATATTGCAAGAGAGATAAGCTATGGATATTAAGTGAGAACAAAAGGAAGACAAGGCCTCTAAATGAAGTGGGGGTGGGGGTGGGAGCCCAGAGACTTCCCCAGGTTGGCCATTGAGACGTGAATCTTGAAGACTGGACACCAGTGACAATACTGCCTCCCTGGTGTCTTGTACCAAGTAGAAATGCATTACATATAATAACGCTGTGTATATCAATGTTGCCATTCATGCCACTGTTGCTTTGGGTCAGGACTTTCTTTGCTCTCGATTCTCTGAACTACAGTCCTCTGGCAGAACGGTTGGTTTCTTTTCTGCACACATGCAGTGAAAGTACCAGGCCTGCACGCTCTAACCCGAACTCCTCTCTAGGTTCGAGAGGAGACTAGGAACGGTGAAATCAAAGAGGAGGGAAGCCAGCGGCGGTGGGCACGGCCTGGGGAAATTCCTCTTGCTGCTTCAAGACGATGATTCCTGCCGCCACAACCCTCAACAGTGCCGCCAGGGGAGATGCCGGCGAGAGGCTCTCACAGCAGTGCACAAGAAGAATTGTTGTTAAAAAATATCATGAAAAGTTATACGGAGCGCTGAGGGAGACTTCTGAGCCCTTGAGAGGGAGACCAGCTTCCCAGAGTCATAAAAGTGCCTTGGCAAGCAAGGACAGTAAATGCAATAAAGGGGGGCAGGTTGTCTGAGCTCATAAAGGAAGAGGGTGATTGTGTAGTTACAGTCCTTTGTAAAATCCTTCACCATGGTGGAGGGAGAGAAATTGGGTCAGCGGACGATGTTTCCATCGCTCTTCCTAACGTAGACGAGATTGGTTGCCTGCAAAAGGAGAAGACCCTCTCGTTATTCCAGCAAATAAAGGAAAGCCTTGGGGGAGTAACTGGTCACTTTAGATTTGGTACAGGCCATCTTGCCAGACAGAAAACTTGCTGGATGAGGGTCAGGAGATCTGGGCTCAAGGTCTCCATTTTCTGCATTGCTACAGCTGGGACTTGAGCTTCTCAATGAGTTAGTTAGTCAGGGTGATTAGCATTACTGATTGCAACAAGCAGACCCATACTTTCAATTTACCGTTTAATTTCAGTGTTACCAAAAGAGGTCTCTGTTTCTCATTGCCACTCAAGGATCCAATTCGATGAGCACTGTCTCCTGGGTTGGCAAAGGGCACTAGGTCCACACTGGGTCGCTTATGGGTCCAGACTCATTAATACTAAACTTATGGATTATTTTCCCTTTTTATGTACAGTATTCCAAAGTTAAACAAAATTCCAACATTAAAATAATCTCCCATTAATCCATAATGATGACCTCAGACTCTTTGATGTTGGATTCCCCTCTGTATCCTATGTATTACCATTGGTTAATAAAGAAGATGCTTTGAAAAAAAAATAATCTCCCATTCACAAGGGGAGAGAATTGGGGATCCATAGCTGGGAAGAGATTCTGCAGCAGTACCCCATGGGGCATCCTATCTTGATCAAGGAAATTAACCAAACTTTGTTCTACTCTTTGAACGAAAGTCCTGGCCCAATTTTCCTCTATAGTCCCATTTTTCAACTCCTGTGATTTAATTTTCTCATCTTCTTCCATGAATACATCTGAGGTAGGCATTGGAGAGAAGCCATCCTTGTGGGCCAAGGAGTTTGTGTGGCCTACTATTTGCTATTCAAAGGTTGAAGGACCAATGGTTGCTCTGAGCCTCAAATTATCAAGGATCTATTTAATCTAAATTTGTAATACACTTCTTGCAAAACCTCAGTGGACTATTGAACTTTATGGAATTTATTTTTATATGTGTGTATCTGTGTGAGTATAGGCCACATGTATGTGGTACCCTCAGAGGCCAGAGGAGGCATAAAATTCCCTGGTGTTGGAGTTATGAATGTTTACTGCCAACATGGGTGTTGGGACTCAAACGTGCGTCCTCTGGAAGAGCAGAAAGTGCTCTTAGCCACAGAGTCATCTCTCCAGCACCAGCTGCTCAAATTTTCAAATCCATTATTCCTCTGCTTTCTTACCACTTGCTGTTCTCCTCCAATTTCATGGTACATTGATTGACACTTTCAGAGCTAAGCGGCAGACCACATTTCAAACTTGATCCTTGTTGCAGTGTTGGATCAGACCGCTTGCCCTTTTAGAGAAAAGATTTTTTATCAATATTATTATCTGCCATTGGGAATCTAAAGTCAGCTCTTCTGATCGCCCCAGGTCCCACGTTTCTGAACTCTCTATTCCCTTCGTGTTTGCTTATAAACCAATTAATGGTCCCCTGAGTACATCTTGTTTTGGCAATGCCTTGTCAAAAAGCCAGTATTAGCCGAGCACTCCCAACATTCAATTTTCTCCTGGACATGAAGCCATTGCTATCTCAAACCTATAGCATATCAGATTCTTGGATCTGTTCTTTTTTTTTTTTTTTTGAGTATGTGGTTTATTTAGTGGGTTATAAAAGGGAAGGAAAAGGGGGAGAAGGATAGAAAAAGAGAGAAAGAGAAGGGGGAAGAGAGGGGGAGGGAGATGCAGCAGCCACCTCTTCCAAAAAGGGACTAAGGGATGAGCTCTTGGATCCATTCTTATACTGAAAACTGGGTGTGTTTCAGGAAAATAAAATCCCCTCGGGGACTTTAAGTAGAAAACAATTTAATATAAGCAAGTACAATCTTGCTCCGTCACTGGAAGAGCTGAAGAGACAATACCTGGAATCCTATTGTACCTACCTTGCACATTCAGAGAGGGAGACAGACATGTTGGCCTTGGTGTGTTCCACGTGGGAGACGCTTCTGAGCATGCTCAGATGCAGCTGGTAGCCTTGTGTGACCCTGTAGAAAGAATTATGTTTATGTTAGCACTTCCTTTAAGTGTAGGCTTCTATCATATCCCACAGTGCCTGCACACAGTGATTTTGGGACAGTGGGTCACAATAAGCCACATTATTAGATCCGAGGTAGCCAAGCACTGTGTTCTTGCTGAAGGGCAGTGTCTGGATTCAGACCAAGTAAATAGAATACTGTCTTCTCCTTCCCTTCAACATGACAGATGAGCGTGTTCACGGTCTAACTTCTTACCCCCTCAGCCTTTCCTCTTGTCGGTATCAGACAAAATCAATCTGTATTCTGTGAACATGGTAATTCTGTTTTCTCATGCTTAACCTTCTCTTTGCCAGGTTACGTCCTTGACCCATGATGCCCCTACATGGCAGCTCCTCTCACATGAGGAAAAACTTAAACAACCAAAAAAAAAAAAAAGTGATGATATAACTTGTCAGAAATTTTGGAAGCCGTGAAAGTACCGCTAAGGGGGGAAATTATAACATTTTACTATATATGCATTATTCAAGAAGAAAAATTTAGAATTAACAATGTAGGCTTATGTCAGAAGAAAGTAAAGAGAGTACCTTCAGCTTGAATCAGCAGAAAAGAATGAAAAATATATAAAAAACCAGTAGCTCGAAAGAAAGAAAATAATAGAAAATAAAGCCAATTTTAAAGAGCTCAATACACTGCTAAAACGTTTTTTTTTTTGTTTGAGTAACAAAAGATAAAGTATCAATATATCGGTATGAGAAGTGAGAGTTTATTGCTACTGATGCAGTAGAAGTTAAAGGAAATTGAGAAAAATTAAGAATAATTTCCTTTGATAATTTAGATGGCATAGAACAATTTCTTGAAAAAGACAAAAACTTATAAAATTTACAAAGAGAGAAATGGATAATCTGAATGGGTTTATGGTAATCACTAAATAATTTGAATCAATGACTAATACTCTCTAAAACAGCATTGGATTGAAATGACTTCATTGCTAAATTCTACACAGTTCAGGAGTGAATGATACCAATTCTCTTTCACAAAATCAAAGTAGAATGATCACTTTCTTAATTCTTCTGTGAGATCAGCATTAGCCCAACATCAAAACCAAACGAAGAAATTACCACAAAGTACAAACCAGTATTTTTCATACACAGAGATACAAAAATCTTCAATAAAAAATAAGACTAACAGTGTATAAACAGGATTCTATAATGTGATTAAATTAATTTATTGCCAGTATATAGGGGGATTTGCATATTTGAAAAAAATAAAAAAAATCACTAAAAAAGAAGGCAAAAGAAAGAAAAGCATTTGACGAGGACAATTGATGCATGACAAGCTTTTCCAAATATGAATTCATGACAAAACTCTCAACACGAGGATTAAAACAAGCATCCTCCATGTGATTAGGGGATGCTACAAAAAAACCTGCAGCTAGCATCACACTTACTAAGTGAGACGTGGAGCTCACCTCCTCAGATTAGGAACAAGGCAAGGTTCTCTCTCTCACTACCATTCTACTTCAAAACAGGAGTCTGAAGTGGTAGATAAGAGAAAGAATGAGAAAAATGGTCCTGTGATGACGATGACGATGGTGGTGATGACAAGTATGGAAGAAAAGAAAAATAACAAGGTATACAGACCAAGAAGGAAGAGATAAATTTCATTCATTTGTAGATGATGTATTTATCTATGAAGAAAACTCTAAAGGATGCCCCCCCCCATCCAAGAAGTCCCAGGCAACAATCAAGGATTATAGAAAGGCTGCAGCACAAGAGTTTACTATACAAATTACTTATGCTTTGTATACATATTTCAACACCCATAAACTATGCTTTTATAAAGTAGATTTTATAATTATCTGATGTGGCATTCCTCTCTGTATGATATGAATATTTTATTACCATTGGTTAATATAGAAGGTGATTTGGCCTAGAGCAAGGCAGTATAGAGTAAGGAACAAAATCTAAACTGAATCCTGGGAGAAAGAAGTGGAGTCAGAGAGATGCCATGTAGTTGCCAAATGAGAAGGATCCTGGAACCTTACAAGTAAGCCACAGCCTTCTGCTGATACACAGACTAATAGAAATGGGTTAATTTAAGATGTAAGAGCTAGTTAGGAATATGTCTGAGTCATTGGTCAAGCAGTATTGTAATTAATATAGTTTCTGTGTGATTAATTGGTTCTGAGTGGTTGGGAAATGAATGAGCATCTCCGACTACAATGATCTGAATAAATTAAGAGATAGTCTGTTTTCCTGAGAAAAAAGGCAATTGCTGTAATGAATATGATCATGTGGCTTGTAGGCATTCACAGCTAGTTTGCCAGAATATTGGAGGGTTTGAAACATGGGCCAGAGAAGCTCTGAGATACAAAAGGAGATCTTAAAGGGACCTTTTGGTAGGAGGGACAAGCCAGAACATTGACAGAAACATGGACAGCAAAGGCCAAGCCAAGGAAAACTTCAGGCAGTGAGTGAAGTCAGCCTTAATGACAAAAAAATGTGCTCTAACTGACAGACATGTAGCATCGGAGTTATGCAAACTAACCAGAACCCAGGTGTTATTCACATGAGACCAGGATGAGGGACACGGGGCTACAGGTTTTGGTGCTTGCCCCTAATGGGTTTGGGTCTTGCTGTGATCAGTATTTCCTTGCCATTTCCCTCCAGTCTTTTTAGAAGAGAATGTTTACATTGTACCATTGTGTATTAGATTTAGGTAGCTTTGTTTTTGATTTTACAGGGACTTGTAGCTAAAAGGTTGCCTTGAGTCTTAGAAGAGACTTTGGACCTTTGAACAATGTAGAGACTGTTATGATTACACAGATTCCTGAAGTTGGATTGAATGTATCTCCCCTAATGAATGACCACGAACCTGTAGGATCTGGGGTATGATGCTGAGGCTTGGATGTGAAATATCTCTCATAGGCTCATATGTTTTATCACCCAGTCCCTAGGAAATAGGAAAGTTTAGGACCTTTCAAAGATGAGGACTGGTTTGCAAAACTAGGGCCTGTGAGTGGACTTTGGTCCAATTCTCCTCCTTGTAGTCTGCTGAATCATGTGACTAGCAGCTGTCTCATGATTCCCCTGCCAAAAGGCAAGTCTTTTGTGGTGCTTTCACCATCATAATGTTATATCCCCCAAACTATGAGCCATAATACACTTCTCCCTTAAGTAGTTGGAAGCTTGTATTTTGCCATAACAATTAAAAAAGTAACTAACACACACCTTAAGAATAAAGTAAATACTTAGTAGTTATTAATGATATAAATAATTATATAAATTAGTGAAGAAGAACAGGCAAATCTTCAGTAGAAAAGGGTAAACATCACAGATCAGCCCCAAGAAAACAGAGTATTCCAGTTCCCATGTGTGGGTTATGTCCAACTTCCTTAGGAACTATTTGATACAAAAAGCAGCAGGGTGAACACTTTAGAGCATGGTGACTGGACAAACACTAGCTCAGCAGAGTGACCATGGTCAATGCCAACAGTGGCAAGCCATACTGGCAACTCAGTCCCTGAAATGCGAAGGAGACGACGCTGTGTCCCTGTAGGCTTCCTCCCCAATGCCACCACCTCGTGGAACCACGAAAAAGGTAACAGATACATCAGAAAGGATGAGAATTCTACAAATGCACGACGGAAACTGTCATGGCCGTCTCAAACACAGAAAATGGACGGAACTATACCCTCCAGAGGAGTCTGAGAGGAGCTGGGGAATGAAGTTCGGTTGAGATCCTGGAAGGCATCTGAGATTTGGATCATTAGGTTAAAAACTGAGCAGATTTGAGGCATGTAGGAACTTTAGCTAATAATAATATTTCCTTGCAAAGCAGTTCCTTGGAGGGATTGCATGGAAGGCTACAACACTGAAAAAAATGAGATGGCAAGTGATTTATTTTTGAGCTAGGGTCCCTTGGGAAGAGTTAATAGATTCCCGGTGACCTTGAAGCACAACTTCAGGTACCTGGATCAGGTGACTGCTTTAACTCCCTTAGAACCCTGAACATTTTAGAAATAATTTGCCAGTTTACCTACTACATTTTTTTCCTCCTTCCTGGGGAAGTCAGAACACAAAGGCCGGATCAGAATAGTTATTGAAAATGGTGCCACTGGCACTGAGTCCTGTGGTGTGCAACCTGGAATACATAGAATCCTGGGTAGGATACACACTGAAGTTCTCACCTTTCCCATCTTATGAGGAACAGCCTTTATCTCACTTTTATTCATCTTAATTTTGTGCAAAGATGTACTGTATTTTATTTATGACTTTACATGGGGATTTTTTTTCAGCATTGGTTTTCAATTTTTTCACCTAAAAAAAAAAAGCAAGATAATACTGGTGACCTTACACCTTTAGTTTCCTTTTTTCACATTTTAGTGAGCCATCAAATTTCAGAGTTTAGGACACTCCCAAGCATACTAGCCCCAGTACGTGCTTCATGACACACTCCTCCATCTTAATAAACTTAGTGGTGTTTATTCAGATTGAAGCAGTTATGGCTCAAGCTCTCTCCTTTGGGACGAGGACATTTTATTCTATGCAAGTTGACCCTAGACTAAACTGTTTTCTGTGTGTAATATGTATAGTAAATTATATTTGACCTGAGGTCAAAAAAAGTTTTGATTATGATTCTAGATTTGAAACAACCTAGGGTTGCAATTGAAAACCCTCCCCAAGTGGTCAGAAGGAACGCTGATGGTAATGTGTCCTCATTGCTGTCGGAGTCTTTCTTGTCTATTTCAGGGCCAACCGAAACTGGCAGGCTCTCCAGAGTAACTCTCTACTGACAGCACCCCCACTAAGGTCCCCTGAAGCCCTATCTGAATCTGATACCCACTTCGTGCCCTTGTCTCCTCTTCTGCAAAGTCAAATGTTAATATGCTGAACTCCTTTGTGTTCGTTGTTAATAGGAGTCCTTGTCTTTCAGCAGTGGCCTTGCTTGCTGTCATCCAGAAGGGACAGGAAGGGACATTTTGCATTACTCCAAGTGACAGGCTGGGCGCATAGCTCTCCCCTCACTAGCCTTGGGTTCACTTTCTGGCGAGAGCTGCTCAAAGTATAAGCCTCAAGGTTTTCTACCCCCAACCCACTGTGGATCCATCCATTGCACATAGTCTGGGACTATGCGAAGCAAGCAAGGAAACCAGATTATTATGGTGTTGGTGGTGATGACGATGATGATGATGACGATGATGATAATGTCCTCTTGTATCACAACCACCATTCTGAAAGTCTTGTGTGTATTAACCCAGTTATGCACACCCTCTGAGAATAGCCCATAATAATCTTCATTTTATACATAAGGAATTGAGTCATCATGAGGTCCAAGTTCACACAGCTAAGAAGCTGAGTTGAAGCAGTCTTAGAGTTGAAAACTTGAATAAGTAGCCACTAAGCGATATTACTGTCCTAGCCTCAATAAGAAAGGGCAAAAATTTTGAAATGGATCAACCAAATGCTAGATTTCTGTCAGGTTGTTCCTAGTTTCTTCTTCGATACTCCTGATTTTGTCTCATCAAAGATCTTATGCAGATTTAAACCTGCTTACTCCCTCACTGCTTTGTCTGGATTTTTCCTTTCCCCAGAGAACATTATTTCAGATCCAAGCAGCCTCAAGACTCAACTCAAAGGTGCTATATTCTCCACCCAGCTTCCCCTGAACATTCTCCCTTCTGGGTTCTCACAACCCCTAAGCTTTTCATTTTACATCCCGTTTTATGTAGATCTGTCTTTGTCTGAAAACATTTGTGGGGGCCGGGCGGTGGTGGCGCACGTCTTTAATCCCAGCACTCGGGAGGCAGAGGCAGGCGGATCTCTGTGAGTTCGAGACCAGCCTGGTCTACAGAGCTAGTTCCAGGACAGGCTCCAAAGCCACAGGGAAACCCTGTCTCGAAAAAACAAAAAACAACAACAAAAAATTTGTGGGGTTTTATGCCATTAAACTCTGAAACCACAATCCCTGAGTTCAAATCCAGACTGGACCTCTTGCTAGCTGTATAATCTTGGAGATTCACAGATATCTGAAAACATTGTTTCCATGGGACTGAAAACATTGAAGGACCTGATGCTGCAGTGTTGAGAACACTGGCATAGCCAGAGGCATGTCTCCTAGGTGACTCTAAGTCATTTCACGTTGACAACAATCATTAATCATTCATTGTACATCATGTCAATTGTCGCTGATACATTCCCTTATGGAACTCTTTGCTTTGGGGAGACTCAAAGCAATATTTGTGCCTGGTGTACAGTAAGGTTTTAGATCGATTCAGACTAAACTTTAAGCACTCATAGCCCTGAGACTACGTACTTACGAACCTTCAGTCCCAGGAGGATGTCAGACATAGAGCAGTCACTCAACAAATATCTATAGACTAAGTAAGTATGTTTAGTGCAATATCTGCCCATAAAAGAAATTATAGGAACTGCTGGACAGACCCATGAGATAAGAAGAAAATTTCCCAGGTATAGGAATGGTGTTGCAGAATAAAATATATCACATTCCTCTGTTATTTCTGGCAAGTCCCTATTCCTCTGAGCATTTTGTCTTAACTGAGTATTAGTGAAATTCGAGGTGGAAAGGAGCAGTAATCGTTGGGGCATGTATGTACTGGGGCCCTGTCACATGACTGCACCTGTATAGAGCACCGTGTGGACCAGCTGGCACCATCACCAAGGTCTCACCAAGATTCACAGGTCAGTCTGATAAATTCGGAAGTTGTGTGAGTGTATGTGTGTGTGTGTGTGGGGGGGGGGGTTCTGGCATGGTCTAGGTTCCTCTAAGAAACTGTAGAAACATGGGCTCTTGTGCCTTTTTGTCCCATTACCAGTCTTCCCGTAGTCATAGTTGTCACTACATGGCTGTTATGTGATGTGTGAACCTTTAGAAACTACACTTGTGTTTAGAGCCACACAAGGGAACAAAGGGGACTCTAAAGGACAACAGCCCTTTCCTTAGAAAAGCGTGAACCTTTGCAGAGGACCCCAACAGCCTTCACTTTATACCCTATTGACCAGACCACATTTCATTGTCAAAACTATATTGAGTCCACACAGACGTGTTTCCTAGCACACAGTACAGTCTACATCACAAATGAATTTCAAAAAGACAACAAATAACTTTTAACTGAGGGTAACCCATATAATAATTGTCATCTGAGGTTCACGTTTACCTGGGTATCCTGATTTTTTATATAACATATTCATCCTACCCTCCTAAATACTCTCAGGTCCTCCCCACCTCCCTTTATACCCAACTTTATATTTTCTCAAAACAACAGCAAAACACCCCAAAGACAAAAACCCCAAAGCAAAACAACAGCAACAAGCATGTATAACAGAACATGAAGTCTGTTTTGGTGTTGGGCAGCTACTCCTGAGTAGTGTGGTTGATTTACCAGTGCCACTCCATTGGAGAAAATGGATTTTCTCTCTCCCAGCAGTAATCAATTGCAAATACTTTCTTTGTGACCATATTCCCTTTTCTGTGCTGGGATTTCTCCTGGTTTAAACCTATACAGCTCTTGTGTACTCTGTCACAGTCTCTATGAGTTTGTATGTATAAATCTCGTGTCTGGAAGATACCGTTTGCTTGGAGTCATTTACTGTCTCAGGTTCTTACAACCTCCCAACTGCCTCTTATACATAGATACCTGAGCCTTGAGGGGAGGGCTTTGATAAGGTTGTATAAATCCTATTTACTGTCGAGTGCTCCAGGGTCTCTGTCTCCACATTGTCTCATTGTGGGTTAATCCCCATATACCGCGAGAAGATTGATCTCTGGATACAGCAATACATCATCAAGAGTAATTTCACTGCTGCTTCCTTAGCAGAATAACAGCAATAGGTTCTCCCTTAGTCCCATGAGTTTTATAGTCACAGGTTCTTGGCCTAATTAACAGTATCAGATATGGGCTCTATTCCATGGAGTAGGCCTTAAATCCAATCAAAAAATGGTTGGTTACTCCCTAACGTTTGTCCCATTATTACATTAATATAATTTGCAAACAGGCCATTATTGTAGATAGCAAGGTTCATAGGCATGTGAGATTGATGACCGCTTTTCTTTTCCAATAGTGTTTATAGTATCCTCCAGCACTATGAAACCTTGTCAGTGGGGCTAAAACTTCCAGTATGTTTAAGTGTTCAATTTATTTATGCCTAAGAATCAGATTTAGTATGGGGGATAATCAATATCATTGACAATAGCCTGTAATGTTGTATGGGGGGTAGGTTTATGGGACTCTATTGGCCAATGACTCAATACGATATAACTCATTCCTGGTACTGGGGGGTTTTACATGCTGTATGATGCCTAGTTGTGTCATTGTGTGCCCATTAGATGATAATTCCATTTAAAGTGTGTGTGTGTGTTCGCGGAAAATTCTACTATGGTAGGTTTCCATGTGACTTTTCAAAGGCCTTTATTGTTAGTTGTCCTTCCCCACGTTCCCTCCTTTCCCCTTACCTCCCACCCCCACCCCACTGACTCTTCCTATTCCAGTTTCCCCTTCTCATTTTTCATATTTCACGGTGTACTTATGTCCTGCTGAGTCAAACAGTTCTCATTAGCTCCATCTTGAGCATTTTCTCAGATGCGACTATCAATCTTGTGACCTCTCAATATCCCTTTGTTCTGTGCTATTCCTCAACAGCAACTACTGTGACCCTGGGTTTAAATGACAACTTTTTAGGAACAGGGTGCGTATGAGTGGAAGATTGTCTGAATCTGTCCTACCTTTGAGGGCTAGCGGGGGCACGGGGAAAGCAAGATCACGCTGGGCTAGACAGTCAGGAGCAATCCAAAGGATTCCTGATCTGGCATTTGACCACATGGGGTTTATGATAAATGACTCAAAGAATAAATGATGTCAACAGTTCCACTCTTAATAGCAAGAAGACAAACACTGGCAAAGGATTTAACTAGAATTTCTACTAAAAAGACATAAAAGGAACTCCAAAATCCATCTGGAAAGATACTTAATAAAATTAGCCATCAGGGAGGTGTGCATCAAAACCACAGTAAGATTCCTCTGCATGCCAAGCAATGTGGCTGTAACTGGCAGGTAGAACAAAAGAAAGTGAGGATCACACGGCCATCACACATTGCTGAGAGGAATGTAAAATCAGAGGAGAGATTGGCAATTCTTCTGATAAACATGTGTTTATAACCTAGTGTTTCTACTCTTTTTTTTTAATTTTTTTTATTTTATTTTATTTATTTTTTTTTTTTTTTT
>NW_026067930.1:7192894-7222306 GCF_014885135.2 Alexandromys fortis
TACTGACGAATATCTTTCATATCACCATAGAACCTTCATCTGGTGATGGATGGAGATAGAGACAGAGACCCACACTGGAGCACTGGACTGAGCTCCCAAGGTCCCAATGAGGAGCAGATGGAGGGAGAACACGAGCAAGGTTGTCAGGACCACGGGGGGTGCACCCACCCACTGAGACAGTGGGGCTGATCTATTGGGAACTCACCAAAGCCAGCTGGACTGTGACTGAAACAGCATGGGATAGTGTTTCTACTCTTACATATATATCCTAAACAATTTTTAACAGAATTTAAGCATGAATGTTCATAGTAGGAATATTTTTCTTTCTTTTCTTCTTCTTTTTTTTTTGTTTTTTGTTTTTTGTTTGTTTCTCAAGACAGGTTTTCTCTGTGTAACAGTCTTGGCCGACCTGGAACTCACCCTGTAGACCAGGATAGCCTCAAACTACAGAGATCTACCTTCTTCTTCCTCCCAAGTGTTGGGATTAAAGATGTGTGCCACCACCACCACTCAGCTAGAAATAGTCTTGATAATAATCAAATTCATGACTATTCATGATATTCACCTGTGGTTTAACTGAAAAATGGATAAATATTTTTTGTATATGCATATGGTAGAATATTATACAGCTATAGACAGGAATGCAATTCTGGTTTGATGTCAAAGAAACTGGAAACATGCTGATTCACCGAACATAGACATAAAATGTCTTATGATCTATGGTTTCATTTATATAAAATGTCCAGAATTAGTGATTAGTAGATTAGTGACAATCAGAGGATTATGGGAGAGAAATACTGAGCTCACTACTCCTAGGAATCAGTAATAATTAAGGGAGAAATAAGAATTTTCCTAGAATTAAAGAGCAGTGGTCATTCATATATTAAAAACTTATGCACTCTAGGCTTTAAAAGGACAAATTTGAGTTGTCAAGATATAAGTACACTTGATGCATAATCATGAGGACCTGAGTCCAGAACCCCAAAACTCATGTAAAAAGCCATGCTTGGCCATGTAAGTCTGCAACCCCAGGGCTCAGTAGGATAGGGTGGGTAGAGACAAGCAGATACCTGGGACTTGCTGAATGCCTGGGTACCTCAAAGGTCTTGAGCTCCAGATTCAGTGAGGGGCCATGTCTCAGAGACATGTAGTGAAGAGCTAAAAAGATGAACAAAAGATGAAAAACCAACATTCTCCTGTGGCCTCTGAACATGCATATAGATACACGCACCCACACATATACATGTGCACACAATACACCACAGAGAGAGAGAGAGAGAGAGAGAGAGAGAGAGAGAGAGAGAGAGAGAGAGAGAAATAAGAAATAAAAGGATGACTTTGTGGTATATGAAGTACATCTTAATAATAACGGCCTGGCAGATGCTGCTGTACAGAGGTTTCTAGAATGCTGGATGTTATGGCGTCTCCATGTTTCCAGTAACTTGGGTATCAACATCATTGACGCCCACCCTATTATCACTCCTCTTGTTTTTAGAGTCTGTTTTGGGGATGAGGCAGTACGGCAGGCATACTTTTGGAAAGAAGTTCTTTGTGCTGACTAAGCTTATCTTTATGAAACACTTAGTATTAACCAATTCATTCCAGAAGAGTTGACAGCATATTTGTTCAACGTCAGAGACCACACTTGGTGGTCAGTTGGAAACTCTGCTACAGCCTGCTGATCTTAATGGTGGGACCTGTCACAGGCACACAAAGCCATGACATGTTTTGGACTCACAGAAGTGGATAGAATACTGTGATGTGGGAGTGATTTCTTACTAATAAAGAAACTGCCTCGGCCCTCATAGGACAGAAAATTAGGTAGGCGGAGTAGACAGAACAGGATGCTGGGAAAAAGAAGCTTAGTGAAAGAGTCGCCATGATTTTCCCGCGCCAGACAGACGCAGGTTAAGATCCTCCCTGGTAAGCCAGCTCGTGGGCTACACAGAATATTAGAAATGGGTTAGAACAATATGTAAGAGCTAGCCAATAAGAAGCTGGAACTAGCCGGGCCAGGCAGTGTTTGAAAGAATACAGTTTCCGTGTAATTATTTCGGGCATAAGCTAGCCATGCTGGCGGCCGGGTGCCAGGGACGCAGCCCTGCCGCACCTATTTCAACAATACTGTGGTCCTACTCTCAAAGAGAGTCCCATCTTCTAGGGAGATATCTGTTAAATAAACAAACCCACACATACATCTATAAGTGTGCTGGAGGATAAGTATCGGAAAAGTAAGGTATACTCAAATGGCAGAAGGAGGAAAAGATGCTCAGACATGTTTTTTTTTTTTTTTCTTACTTTACTTTGAACTGGTTAGAGCTTCACAGAGCTATGCTTGCTCACTTCTGGAAAACACAGGGGAAGGTACTCAAACAGAGATGAGCCAAGTGTCAGAAGAGAACTTAAGAGAAAGGCAGGAGCTGTTTGCACTGACTTATAGAGGTGTGTCTTTGTCCTGCTCTGCCTGTTGGCAGTCTTTCAGAGTGAGAAGACAGTCTGGTGGGAATAGTTGGGCAAGATAGTTGGATGTACAGACTTGTCACAATTTATGTTACTGTCCCAGGGAAGCCGGGAGACCTGTCTAATGGCCGTCTCAGTTCTCCTGGTGCCCATTTCAGCTAACAATATTTCCTCTGGGTGGATAAAAGGAAGGGGGAGAAGAAGGCAGCACAGTTCTTCTGATGCGTTAGGTACTTCATCAGGCTTTGTGCCTCTCTCAGCTGCACCGGGCTGAACTCTGATGATGGCCAGACAACAGAACAGGCTGGGGCTTTGAGACCCAAGATGAATCTGATTTCCCAGAGCTGAAGCCTTAGCTTAGAGTTGCTTCCTACACAAGGACAAGCTAAGAGCTGCAGCAGGGACCCCGGCCACATCTGCTGGGAGAGTAGGGGCTTCAGTACTGGGTGAGCATGGTTTGCCTTGGGAGATGTTTATCAGGGAACCTGGGGCATAGTGGGCCCCAGAGTTTAGAACTGGGGATCCCTTAAACCAGATCCCTGGATCACAATCATGCTTCAGTCAATTTCTACTCAACAATCCCACGTGGGTCACAGATTCAAACAAGCATTCGTTTCTTCACCTGTAGAATAGGGGTCAGTACAATGCCTCCTCTGAGGTTTCTTTTGAATGTAAAGTGAGACATGAGAGGGGAACACCTGGCGGAGTATGAGGCCCAGAGTAACCCTTGTTGGACTGTTCTTTGGCTTTTAGGTTCTCTCAATGAGTTAGGAATAACTGGACATCGGCAGTACTAACTGCCATGCACTGAAAAAGGAATGAGGAGCACATTTCCCTCTCCTAAGGTCTAAGGTAGGCCTTCATTTCACTTTCCTTGCCCAGTGGCCTCAGGCTTCACCCAACTCTGCAGTCTCGTTTCCTGCCTGGTCTTTTCTAAAATGTCTTAATGGTGCTGGACTTGCATGTTCCCACACCCCACTCACCTTGTTTCCAATCCATTTGCTGGAAGCTGTTTCTCTCTAGAATACCGGCACCTCCTTCCATTCACCTAACCAGCAGGTAGCTCCTGGTCAGGTGATGTGCATAGCTGGTCTCTGATATTTACGGTGTGAAAGCACTGAGCCTATTTTTCTCTTGTTTTGTGGCACATCCAAGAGCCTGAAAGACAGAAGAAGGGAGGTAGTGTGGAGGCCCAAAGATGAGCCTATTTCCACATTGACCAAAGGTCAGAGAGTTGGAACTTACCTCTAGTTCCTTCAAGGTTTCAACCTCTAACACTGGTCCCACCTAGAATTAGGTCAGAGAGTTCTGCTCTCTCAAGGTTATAGTCAACAGGTGTGAGTGACTAATAGCCAGACCTTGTACTCCAGGAATAAAGAGTAGATACATTCCTATCTACTTCACAAGCAAAAGTTCCAACTAAGCTCCAGTTCCCTTTGGGAGATAACTTTGGATTCCACCCAGGGAGTAATTTGCCTACAGGATGTTTTGGTCTAGGGTGTGAGCATAACTTGTTCTAGCAACAGAAAGTTTAACTAGGACATAGCCCATAACTTTCAATTGGTAGGTTCATTTCCTTATATCAAGTTAATGTAGTTTTTTTTCTTACTCCTACCTTTTGTGGCCAGGGGTATTTTAAGCAGTTGGAAATTAAATGTGGGTGAATTTTAGTACTCACTGGAACACCCTCCTAATACTATCCTGTTTCTCTGTTTTATTATTTTCTTTTGCATCTTCATATTCTTTACTAATATTTTCTAAATCCCCATGCCTCTACCCTGGCAAAAGGTATTTTTATTGAGGCTGGTCCCCAACAGGTAGAACACTCTTGAAGTAAAGCATGCTTCAAAAACAGGAAGATGCATGAGTCTGAAGACCAAGGGTGGGGGAGAATTCAAGTAAACTGACTTGCCCCAAGTTAGCACCCATTGACCAAGCCTGATGCCAGTGCCACCTAGTTCATTCCTCCTGATGGCGAGGCATGCACACAGCTCTTTCTGGATGCACGTTTGGGGACCACTTATTGCAGAGCTGCTCTAGACAACATGGGAAGAGTTAGAAGTGAGTGACTACAGTGGCAAATGGCTCATTTGCATGCCCAAGTGTACAGGGACATATGTGGTAGCGAAAACCATGTGCTCTGCTCAGATGTGGAAAGCTACAACTTAGACGCTACTGGAGAGCTGCAGAGTCTGGAGCCAGGTGGCCAGATGAATACCAGCCCCTGACATTCCCACTCACCGCCTTCTGCTTCCTATTTTGCTCCTTCTCTTTCTCCTTTCTCTTCCTCTGTCTCCTCTCTTCCTACCCCTTCCCTCTTGTAAAATAATGACCTCCAAGGATAGGGATACTGCTGCGTGGTGGAGTAATTGCTTAGCATGCACAAGACCCTGGGTCTGATATCTAGTACTGACAAAAAGAAGTTTGAGGAGCTGAGTGTCTTGCTCAAGGTTAGCAAGCAGAATCGGCGTTCCCACTTCCCGTGCTGGAGTCATTTTCAAGGCTGCAATTTGAAGAGCATTAAACAAAGTCATTTATAAAGCAAAGACCTCTCTGCCAAAACTAATCAAAACAAATCAAAGCAAAACAAACAAAACCTTAAAAAAAAAACAGAAAATAAAACCCAAACAATTAAGCTTTCTACAAAACATCCATTTAGCTAATATTTATTAGTTGAATCTCTGTATTTCTCTGGCAAGGTTGAACTTGGCATCCAAAGGTCTGATTGTGGAGGTCACTGCTGTAACTGGAAGCCCTGCGTTGTCTGGTTGTTACAGTGGCAGCCGTTACCCTGGGTGAGAGGATTAAGCACATCTGATGTTTGCTAAAGGTAATTTATGCCACAGCGGCAGTTATTACAGAACAATCGCAATTTCTCTAGGATTCAGGAAAAAGATAATTTGAGGAGCCACGCTTTCAGTGTGTTCATTAATTGTGTGTCTGTCGCAGGAGCTGACAATCAAAGGCATAAAAAGGCAGCCTTCTCTTCCCACAAAAGGCCCTTTCTTTCTAATTATGCCACACGTGGTAATCTCAGCAAAACTTAGAGAATATGTCCTGTGCTGCAGTGGGCGATGGCATGGACTGGGGCTGCCTGACCACCTTGGGGAGAAAGCCCTCCTGGGGGAGAAACAGTTAACTCAGGTGGCTGTGTGACTGGGGGGGGGGGTGCCTTTCTCTTTCTCAAGGTCCTCGCGTCACGGGGATAAGAAACCTTCCTGATGGGATTTCCATGCAGAACAAGAATCTTGGGTGCAAAGGCTTCACACACATGTGTCAGTATGTGGTCAGCACATAGAAGAGAGCATCCAGATGTCATTGTGGTGGCCACTGTGCCTGACCACCCCCATTCTGCACACCCTGCCAGCCACCTTTTATTTTCTTGTGTCTTTCACTACCCTACAGGGTTGGGCTGCGGGGTGTGCAGCAAGACAAGAGTCACACTGGCACGTGTGGTGACATCTCACTCTCACAGAGCGTTAACAGTGTTTCCCACACCGGAGTAATGAGCACCAACTGACTGGTCTTGTTGAATCTTGGGGGTGGGAGGGTCTTAAATGATTTCTAGCTGACTCATAATCCAGTGCAATACTCTCTGCGCAACCCCAGGACAAGCGGCAAATGCCGTCAGCACTGAGGCTCTTAGTGACCAAGAAATCAGACTGGGCATGGTGCTGCTCTTTGGGAATAACAGCATCTGGAGAGGTTGAGGCAACAAGATTGGGGCTTCCAAGGCCAGCGCTGGCTGTGTGAGGCCTTGTCTCAACTACTTTCGTGCCTTAAACAAAAACTAAGCTTGCTGTAGTCCCTAGCTCATTGTTTGGTATTTTCTACCATGAGAAAATACCTCATCATCTGGGTGATGAGTGACTGCGCATTGCTCTGTCTCTCCCACCCTTGATCAATGCCCTGTGCCAATTAAGTCCTCATATTATTTTCAGAAAACACATAGCCTTCTATCTAGCTATGGGTCTACTTCCTCAAACAGTAGGGTTTCCATTTTTTTCTCTTAAATGTTAGTATTTTGAATGTATGCTAAGCTGAAGTACTTTTAAAGCTCAGTGTCACTTTATTTCCCTTAATATTCTAGGTGTTTTTGATCAAAAGTAGCACAGTGCTGTATTTAACAAGGTGGGCTCTGCAGTTCCCAGCCAGGGCCCACATCCCAGTTCTACTACTTACAGGTAGGGTAACCATGGCACAAGATACTTCAGCTCCCTGAGCGTCATCTTCATCAGTGGAATGGAGACGATGATAATGAGATCTTGGAAAAAACTGCCATGAAGATTAAGAGAGTTATACAAACATCACTGCATGCTTGCCACCCAGTGAGTGCCCCACAAATACACACCTCTTTCCGATACACCACACTCTGGAGACAAGTTGAGGGCCACTGCAGTCTGGATGGGGTTTAAGCATGTCCCGTGAAGCTTCCTAACCTGGGAGCTCAGTCTCTAGTGCAATGATGCTCAGGTCTGTTGTGGTCATTAGTAATACCATCCTTGGGAGGGATGAAGATATTTCTTATTAGAACCTAACTCAGGTACCATAAGACAGTAGGTTGTTATAGCAGGAGCAAGACCGGCCCCTCCCATGTTTCTCACCTCACTATGTTGACTCTTGCACACATGCTCCACCATTGTGACGCCATCTACTGTGAAGTCTTCATTGGAGCAGAACAGAATTGTGACCTGCTCTCGGATATACCTCTTTTTTTGCACTAGTCATGAATTCCAGATATTAGGTAAAGCAACCATGAACCACTATGTAGGTTTTATGGATTCCTCTTCTGAGGTTGGAATACTTTATCAACTGCATCACAGACTTTCTTTTTTTTAATTAATTAATTTATTTATTAAAGATTTCTGTCTCTTCCCCACCACTGCCTCCCATTTCCCTCCCCCTCCCCCAATCAAGTCCCCCTCCCTTGTCAGCCCAAAGAGCAATCAGGGTTCCCTGCCCTGTGGGAAGTCCAAGGACCACCCACCTCCATCCAGGCCTAGTAAGGTGAGCATCCAAACTGCCTAGGCTCTCACAAAGCCAATACGTGCAGTAGGATCAAAAACCCAATGCCATTGTTCTTGAGGTCTCAGTAGTCCTCCTTGTCCGCTATGTTCAGCGAGACCAGTTTTATCCCAGGCTTTTTTCAGACCCAGGCCAGCTGGCCTTGGTGAGTTCCCGATAGAACATCCCCATTGTCTCAGTGTGTGGGTGCACCCCTCATGGTCCTGAGTTCCTTGCTTGTGCTCTCTCTCCTTCTGCTCCTGATTTGGACCTTGAGATTTCAGTCCGGTGCTCCAATGTGGGTCTCTGTCTCTGTCTCCTTTCATTGCCCGATGAAGGTTAATATTCAGGAGGATGCCTATATGTTTTTCTTTGGGTTCTCCTTCTTATTTAGTTTCTCTAAGATCACAAATTATAGGCTCAATGCCCTTTATTTATGGCTAGAAACCAAATATCAGTGAGTACATCCCATGTTCCTCTTTTTGGGTCCATCACAGACTTTCTGATATTGGAATAAGCCTAGAGAAAAACTGCATTATGGACACTGGGATAGCTCTTAAACAAATAAGGAAATCGAATGCCAGTTTAGTGAGTTTATGGAGGATTTTATTTTTAGATGAGTACCTATTAGCTTACTTAAAATTAAATTAATATGTGCTAAGATGGAAAAGTTCTAGGCAGTGCCTTAAGGTACCTTGCATATTTAAGGGACTTAATTTGGGTTTCTCCAAAGGAAAAACAGCCCTTAAATTTTATTTTATGCCCTAGAACTTCATCTCACTGCTAAAATCTGGGGAATAATTAAAGTCTTGTATCTTAGCATTACTTCATCTTAAGCAGAGTAACTGGATGTGGTAGATTGTATGGAAATGACCCCTATAGACTCATGTATTTGAATGCTTGGGCTTCGGGTGGTGGAAGCTCTTGAGAAGGATTAGGAAGGATTAGGACCGGAAGAGCTATGTCACCAGAGAATGGACTGTGATGTTTCAAAAACCCACACCATTTCCAGTTAGCTCTTCCTTTCTCCTACTTGCATATCAAAATGCAACCTCTCAACTGCTGTTTGTGCCGTGTTTTCCTGCCTTCTGTCATGCTCATTGCTATGGTGGTCGTGGACTTTCTCTCTGAAACTGTAAGCCCCAACAAACTCTTTCTTCTATAAGTTGCCTTGGTCCTTGCATTTTTGTCAAAGTCATTGAAAAGTATAACTAAAATGCTGGGAAATTTATACTTCAAATCCCAGTAAGCACTGGGAAAGAAAGCATTCCAAAGGACTAGAAAAAGCCAGTTATCAATACATTGGCATTTCAAGTTCCCTTGTATGCCCTGAGGCATAAAGACAAGACATTGGCAGTCTCTATTTGAGCTCCTTGTTCATATTTAATTTCTTTTAGTGAGAAGACTCGAAGCAGTCTCTGAGTGAGACACACTATGTGAGACTCTCTGCCAAGCTGGATTAACTTGATGCCCTACTGTCAAGGGTAAAAAGCATCTATTTACCTTACCTATGCATAGAAGGCAGAACATTGGAAAGTTTGGCCCCTTTTACAGCCAACCTTTTCTACGGACATCATACTCTTTAAGAGGGCCAACAGGACCACTTTGTATGGTCATTCCAAGAGAAAGAACACAACAAACACCTTTTTTTTTTGTGTAACACTCCTCCAAGCAGAGGCTTAAAATCAACTGTCGTTCATTATCTGTCATGATTCTATGGTTTCAATAAATTCAAGTAGATGGTTCTTCACCATGGGATGCCAGTCGTTGACTGTAGTCATGGAATGGCTTAGCTGGGCCATGGTTTATAAGGTATCACTTGCATACTTAGCAATGGGTAGAGGCTCTCAATGGGATTCTCTGCTAGAGCTGATGACTGAAAGACCTTAGTCTTCTGTGTAACGTCTTCATGTGGTATGGGTTTCCTGCAGCATGGTAGAGAAGTTCCCAAGGGACTTTCTGAAAGAGGGCAGCTGAAGATATTTGAATGCCTATTCTAGAAAGCCACACAGCTTCCACCACATCCTATGAAGGAGTCTCAGTGCCAGTCTAGAAGCAGGTTGGGATAGAATGTTATTCATGAAAAAAAATTATTAAAGCTGGTGACCACTGAGAGCACCTGTGGAGATTTGTGATGATAGTCTGATGCTCTGGTTTGGGAAGGATTGTGAATTTTCTTTACATGGGAGTTATATCATGGAGGAGCTGAGAATAGGCTCCTGGGATCCCATGACCATGAAGGTGTGTTCCCAGGAAGGTGAACCTCCTGCTCCAGGAGATGAAGATCTTTGTTTCTTCTCCTTGCCTTGCTTGCATTGTTCAACAGAGAAAGGAAACTAGTGTCAGCTGAAAACTGAAATCCAACACATAATTGATGAAGCAAATGAATAAACAGTGTATCAAACTTGTTTTATTTTCACAAACATTTTCCTACCTAAGGTTAAAAAGGAAAAGTTGAGCGCAATAATGTTTCACCTTAGATAGCAACAATGTTTCACCTTAGTTAGCATCAATGTTTCACCTTAGTTTGCAACAATGTTTCACCTTAGTTAGCAACAATGTTTCGCCTTAGCTAGCGACAATGTTTCACCTTAGTTAGCAACAATGTTTCGCCTTAGCTAGCAACAATGTTTCACCTTAGTTAGCAACAATGTTTCACCTTAGTTAGCAACAATATTTCGCCTTAGCTGGCAACAATGTTTCGCCTTAGCTAGCAACAATGCTTGCCTTAGCAACAATGTTTCACCTTAGCTGGCAACAATGTTTCGCCTTAGCTAGCAACAATGCTTGCCTTAGTTAGCAACAATGTTTCACCTTAGTTAGCAACAATGTTTTGCCTTAGCGACAATAATGTTTTGCCACAGAATATTGTATACATAATAAATAAATAAATAAATATTAAAAAAAAAGATTTCCTCCCTCCTTTCTCACTGCATGGGAATGAGCTCAAATGTTAATCATGGAACTGGCTTGTGTGCCTCCACCTGGAAAAATAAAGAAAAGAAAATGTGAGAGCATTCTTCTAGGAAATAAGTTTGTGGCCCAACTGGAATAATCGAGCTGAACTTCACAGCTTGCTTTTCTGCTTGACGACCTTCAATTATTTTATTTTCATCTTGTTATTCCAGCTTATTTTCTCTTTGTCCCAGTTTTCTGATTTAATTCTATTTTTTTTGTCTTGCTGTGCTATGTGTAAGGACTTCCTCAAATTATTTTCAGAATGAGGCTGAGTTTAAACAAACAAATGTGTCCTGAATTCACAATAGCAAGCCTTGAATTACCCTAGGCCTTTCCTTTCATTGTTTCCTCTCCATCCTCCTCCAAGGCATTAGCTTACCTACACTTGCTCTTCTAAACAAGTCTCTTCCCACACGCGAGTTCACATTGATATGGGAGGTTGCACATGTATCTATGTGCAGGTGTATGTGGAAGCTGGAGGTCAACCTTGGGTGCCTCTCCACTCTGTTTTTGAGACAGGAACTCCTATTGGCCTAGAATGCAATGATTAGATTAGGCTCACTAGCTGACGAGCCCCTGGGATCTGCCTATTTCTGCAATTCAGTGCTATCCCCATGTTCAACCCTTTTCACATTACTTACGGGGCTTAAGTCAGGTCCATACTCTTATACTGCAAGTACTTTACTGGAGGTAGCATCTCCTCAGCCCACACCATGATCTCTTTACCCCAAGATCTGCCAAGATAGATGCACACTCTCATAACTATAACAGCAAGAGTTGGCTTTTTGGCTATACTAGAAAATTTTATGAGAGTTGTGTATGTTTGTAACCTGAGCTTTTAAGGTAAAAGCCAGATCACTAGCAGCTGCAACAAGTTCTTCTCAGACACCTGTCCTTATACATTAATTAAAGAAACAAACAAGGGTTGGGGAGATGGCTCAGTGCAAAATAGTGCTTCCTGTGCAAGCATGAGGACCCCATCTTGACCAGATAAATCATTGTCCTTAACTTTTCCTCTTGAGTCACTTTGGATGGCCAGAATAGAAGAACTCTGGACAGATGCCTCCCCATTATGAAGGCAAAAACCCAGGAGGCCCAAGCCTTATCCCGGAGCAGATGTAATCACCTCTTGAGAGGCATCTTATCTGTCTGCTCAGTCATTCACATAAAAAGACTGCATAGCTTGTAATCCTAGTATTAGATGAACAGAGACAGGAAGATCCCACAAGCTCACTGGCCCACCAGACTTGCCTGAACAGTGAGTTTCTAACTCAGTGAGAGGCCCTGTTGCAAAGCAATAAGACAAGCATCCTATGCCTTGTTCAGGACTCTGTATACACACACACACACACACACACAGGTGACTATGTTTGCACACTCACATATACATACATATATATATATATATATATATATATATATATATATATGAACATGTATGAACATATGCACAGACAAGTAACAAGCAATAAGCAATAACAAGTAAGCAATAAGAAGAGATTTGTTCAGTTCAATGTGGCCACATAGAAAAGGCGAACAAATAAAAGGGTAGAGTATCTCTAAGTGAGTCTTGGGGAACTGATAGGAGCTTTAGGTTAAAATAGAGGTCAAGAAGCAGGCATTGCTATGCAATCCTGGTAGAAGGTAGCATCCCTCATCATTGTCTCAGCTCTAGTTCTGAAGATATCCTTGTTGCTTGAGGGGATAAAATAGTTTATCCTCTTCTCCAGGAGAAGGCCCTGGCCTCCTGAATAGCTGTTTTCATAGTGAGAAGGGATGTGTCCTTCAGAGTTCCTCTATTCTTGGAATCCAAGGTGACTCAAGAAGAAAGATGAAGGGTCATGACTTCTGTTTGCGCCTTTAGCATTCAATGGCAGTGAGACAGGTTAGACACCACCTCTTGAGTGATTAGCATACTGACCTGCAAAGTAAGCAGATGACCCAGTGTAAAGGAGACAGACACAGAAAGAAGGCAGAGACATCAGGCTTTGATGTTTCATTTAGTTCCCTGTGGGTATGTAGCTAGAAGTATTCTTTGTCTCATATGTAGCTAGAAGTATTCTCCCTCTGTCCACTGAGTATTGCAGCCCCATATGAAATAATCACTCAGAGGCTAAATGTTAGTTACAATTATTTGGTCAATGGCTTAGGCTTCTTGTTGGCTAGTTCTAACTATAAATTAACCCATTTCTATTTGCTGTATTTTACTATGAGGCTTGTGGCTTGTTACATCACCTCTTGCTTCCCTGGTGACTACATGGCATCTTTTCAATTCTGCCTTCTCCTCTCTGTATCTTTGTTTGGACTTCCCTCCGAGCTATATTTTGTCTGGCCATTGGCCGAAACAAATTTATTCATCAACCAATAAGAGAAACACATACAGAAGGACAAGGACACCCCACATCATGGGTCTGAGTGAAGAGCAGATCCAATACACGTTAGTAAAAACAGCCTCCAGCTGTCTATTTCATGCGAGCTTCTGAGCATCTAGTCCTATACACCTGAAGAAGTTGTCCATCTGGAAATACAAATGAATGAACTTTTATTCTTCAATGATCCTTTTACTGAATTAATATTCACTTTTCTACACCAATTTAATGACATACTGGCCTTACCTATGAAATAATTGAGCCATGCAAACCTGCTGGAGACAGATGCTGGGAACTTTACCCAGTAAGTTAAGTTTTATACACCCGCAAGAGGCAACTTCGGCAGTTTGATCCCCCCAATAAGCCTTTCTTTCTACCAACAGAGTGATCCGGTTTGGTTTTCTTACAGTATGCTCACTGATAGAGGAAATACATGCCTGGTACAGTGAAAATAGTCAAGAGCATAAGGTTGGGGAGTTTACAAGTCCCAGGGGTGAGCCTGCCATGATTATTCTGGGAAGGGACATATTATCAAACTGTCTCTCACTTTCTGTCTTTCGACTGGTAGATTAGTGCAGCACTCTTTGTAGTGGATGGTGGCTAATGGGGAAACTCACAACTGGTCAAAGTGCAGAAGATAAGCAGGGTGGAGTGCTCAGCCACAACAAGGGCATCTACACCGCACCACACCCCCAAAGGCTCAGGGACCATCGTGGAAACAGTGATGGTGGAAAGAATAAGAGCCACAGACTGAGGATGATCGACATGAAACTGTGTCTTCTGATCGTTATAGGCCTGCTGGGGCCCCCGAACTCACAGCAGCTCTGGTCACCTGCCTAAGATCCATACAAACCTAACCAAGCAGCATTCTGCATGAAATGGGGAGGGGTTTTGAGGCCCCACTCCTAACTAAGGAGCTATTTACAACTGTTGGCTTCTGGGAGAGGGTCAGTTTTCTTTAAGGGTGTGGCTTCTTGTAGGCAAATCACGTCCCAGTGGATGGCCACATGCCCAGAAGTATATGAGCAGCAGAAATTGGAGTTGATGGGTATTGAAAGAGAGACAGAAAGTTGGTGGATAAGGACAAGGGTGAGGAACAACTTCATTTGAGAGAAGTTAGGAGAAGGAGTTCGGATGAATATGATCAAAATACATTACATGAACTTTTTCCCAAGTTAATAAAAGTATTAAAAATGCTCTTGAAATCAAAAGGCAACATATTTATGGTAGTTAGATAGGCTGAGTTTATTTTTGTTTCTTTCATAGCTGCCACCTATTCCCCTGTCATAGTAGAAAAGAGTCACTGGTCCCATAATTAAATAGTGTCTAGTGAACCTGTCAAATTTAGATAAGTAACAGACCAATTCTCAATTGTTAGGACAGTTTATCTTCACTTTTACCCCCATTAAATCCTTTAATCCATTGTGCACACGGTTTGAGCAATAGCTTTGGCGTATTTCTAGCTAGCTCTTATATCTTAAATTTACTCATTTGTATTAATTTGTGCATCACCATGAGGCTGTGGCCTACTGGTAAGGTTCCGGTGGCATCCTTCTCTCTTGGCAGCTACATGGCATCTCTTGATTCTGTCTACTCTCTCTGTATATCTCTGTTTGGATTTCCTGCCTGGCTTTACTCCACTAAGCCATTGGCAGAAACAGCTTTATTCATTATCCAATAAAAGCAACCATATACAGAAAGACATCCCACATCACAGGTTATAATGATGTATGTATGCATATATGTATGAATGAATATAAATTGAAGAAAAAGAAGTCATGAATTTGAGAGGAAGTAAACAAATGAGGGGGAGTTAAAGGAAGGAAAAGAAAAGGAGGTAAATGATGTAATTGTATTTTAATTAAAAATTCATTTAAAAAGGCAATCAGACTTCCACAACATCCAGATAAACTTTCCGCAGCAATGCCCTTTGTTATGCTAAAAGTCTTTCTGTCTCCTTTTGTTCCAATAAACTTTGTACATGGCAAACAAGAGGAAATTTCAAAAGAAAAGGGAAGGGGGGAAGATCCATATTTAAAATTTAATTTCCTTATCTCCTGGATTTTGTATATTATTATGAGCTTTTTAATTAAAAGCTCATCTCAGATTCAGTTTCTGTATTACGTGGGGAAAGGGGAGACGGGAAGGGTGAAAAGGACTTAAATGGATGTAGATGTGGGAGTCGTTAGCCATTATCACTTCAGCTAAATGATGGCTAATGACACACATACGGGGCAGCACCATAGGACTTCAGGCTTTCTGTGCTCAGACAGCTTAAAGGGGACGTGAGTCTGCAAAGAGGTGACTTGCACTGCTAAATACTTTAAAAGGAAAGGGAGGAAAATCAAACCCCAGCGGGCTTTTGGTATCTTCTGCGGAGGGGCTTGGGAGTTTCACCCTCTCCTATCCCTCCTTTGCTGGGTCCCTCCTTCCTGTACACCTGAGCGCATCAAGCTCTTCTTAGCCCTACACCTATTCGGGTTGGTTTTCATGTCTGCTGGCCACAGTTCTAATGACCCCAGATAGGAGCCTTACCTGAAGAAATGATTGCCTTAATGGACGCTGGAAGATCCACCCCGATTGTAAGTGGCAGTCCAACTACAAAGGGCATGGTAGAAGCAAGAGGTCTTGTCTTTTGCTCCCCTGGTCTTCCCTTCACCCTGTTGCTGCTGCTAGGCTTCCAGCATGGACTAAGGACCATAGGTTCTCCAGGAATGTCCCAAGGGTTTTGGTGTCAGATTGGGTGAGCTGAGGTACCCAGTCTTGTGGACTAAGTGACCACCAAGTTTTCAGGCTCCTATGAGAGACAGTCACGGAGAGAGTCCTCCAACTGCTGAGGCACACAGTGTCAAAGACCAAGCAAACCCAGAAGCTCAGCCTCTCAGCTGCTCTTAATATTCTGAAAAGACTTATATTGTTTTTAGGCACGTGCATTGCGTGTGTCCATGTGAGGGTGAGTGCATGCTGTGGGCATGCCTTAGGAGGTTGAGGTACTGGGTTCTCCGGATCTGGAATTCCAGGTGGTTGTGTGTCATCTGAGGGGGGGGGTAATTGAACTCAGGCCCTCTGGAAGAGACGCAGGGACTTTTAAATGCTGAGCTTAACTGTTCAACTCCAGCACCTGTGGTTACTATTTTAATGCAAACTGACTTATCCCATTGGTCTATTACTTTAGAGAACCCTGACTAACACACTTCATTTGCTGGTTTCCCCCTAGCTTGGGTGTTTCTGTAACTCTCTGTCCTCTCATGTTCCTTGGTGTGGCACCTTCTCACTCACTTGTGCTTTCCCTGAAGAACTTTCTGCATTGCTGGAAGTTATCAGCCTTCTTTGGCTCAGTGCCCGTTAGGGATCTGTGATGACAGTGTTTAACTCAGCATCCTGAGATGTGTGCCTCTTGTAATGGTTGGAGAGGACCTACCCTAGGTTTGAACATAACACACACACAAATCTCAATTCAGAAACTCGTGACCTGGATAAAATTACTTTAATATCTATTGGAAGAGCCTCTCCCAGGCCTGTCCTGAATTAAGAGCCTTGGAACTAACTACTCCCATCCCCTTCCACTAAGCCAAAGTTAGCCTTCCTGCCTACAGCACCTTGGAGAGACATTGAAAACATCTCCATCCCTCTACAGGACCAAGCTCCTCTGCTGACCTCAGGTCTGCCTGCGACGACTTTATTCTAGTCTGTCTAAAGGAATCCAGTGCTTCTAGAAGTCCCAGCTGCCATCTTATGAGTGCACCTTCCAGCATCATCTCATCTGACAAGGCATCTTGTGGATAACCTGTTACTTCCATACGATGTGTGGACATATGCAAGCTAAGACAAAACCGTCTCTCATGGTTGGAGATGCCATTAGGTCCATATGCCATTCCTGTATCTTCAGTATTATAGTTTCTGATGCCCCGGAGGAAATTGAGTAGACAGAAAGTCAGGCAAGCAAGCAAGCAGGAAGACAGATAGACAGCCACAGACACACAGACACCCCCTTCTCCCTATATACACTTAAGTAATATTTTTTGTTCTAAATGCTACAAAAAGATCCATTTGCTTGAAAAAAACAAAGACTAAACACATTCATCTTTGCCCACGGGGAAAGCAATGCAGGCTTGAGGACTTTCATGATGCTGACTAGCATGGCGCATGATCCTCTTCATTTAAGCAGAGGATCTTTGCTCTGTGTGTGCAAGGCTGTGGGCAGCAGGAAGGATGCGTGTTGGACGGGTAGTGATCTTCCTTTTCCACATAAGAGGAAGTTTTCCTATAATGAAGCCACCACCTTCTGCAAAGGCGAGCTCAATTGCTCACCTTTTTTTGTTTGTTTGTTTGTTTTTTTTGTTTTTCGAGACAGGGTTTCTCTGTGGCTTTGGTTCCTGTCCTGGAACTAGCTCTGTAGACCATGCTGGTCTCGAACTCACAGAGATCCGCCTGCCTCTGCCTCCCGAGTGCTGGGATTAAAGGCGTGCGCCACCATCGCCCGGCTTGCTCACCTCTTATAATGTAATTTCTTAAGGTTTTGAAGTAAGAGATTTCAAAGATTTACAACAGAGGTGGAGAGAGAGAGAGTTCAATATCTACATGCCTCCTACCACAGGGCGCACACTCTGCAACAGGCAACCTCCTCCTTACTACTGGCCTAGGAGTGGAATCAGGACGCGAGGACTCAGGTATGAACAGGGGCATGGTGGGGTTCTGCTCTCCTGCTATCACCCAGGGACTCCAGCTTCCGCCCTCTTCACCCTGCCCCTCCTTTCTCAATGTGTGTGTGTGTGTGTGTGTGTGTGTGTACGCGCGCGCATGTGTGAACATGAAGGCAAACTGAATATAAATTTCATCAAGCATCCAGCTGTTTTCCTAAATCTGTCATCACATACTTGATTGAAAGACATTTTAACTTAACACCTGATCTTTGTTGTATCAACTCTGGGTAAGACGAATCAGATTTTTAGAACTGGAGGGGATTATTTTGGCTCAACTACTTCTTAGGTCAATCTAGATTGATTTGCCACATATAATGGGTCAGATCCCTCATGGCCCAGCTTGAGTCTTACGTTCTGGCTCTATTGGGGTGGACAGAGCTGACAGAATGCATTGTCCCGCATAGGATGCTTTTTTTTGCCAAGCTCATACCAGGCGCTGTCCTCGTGGACTGTAGTAATTTTTAGTGAGCTACCCAGCAACACCCCCAAGCGAACTTAGAAATACAGAGGGTGCCCGTGCTCAGTGCCAACCCTCAAACAGTAACAATCCTACTTTTCTTGCTTTTTTCCTGGTTGTTGAGCCACCCAACACACTCTAGATACTGTTCACTAGGACATAGGAAGAGTATGTGTCTCCAGGTGTTCAAGACACTCCCCCCTAGCCTTGTTCTTGTTATGACACACTTCCTTCCCCCTTCTCTCACACATTTTCTTTCTCCAGTTCCTCCATCATAGTCTCCCAGTTTAACTACTGGCACATGTATGCCTGGCTCAGGCCCTAGTTTTAAAGGAGTGTGACCTAAAACAGTTGGTATTAATAGTGGTCGAAGGAGTCTATCAGAGTCAGGGTCTGGAAACTGGTGAGTGAAAAACACGCAGTGGAGAGAGTGGGTGAGAAACACTGGCCTGCAGGAATGTGGTATTCTTCAAGACTCGTGGTTCTGGTGACCAGATCTGAGAATGTAAGAATGGGCTGTCTCTCTCTCTCTCTCTCTCTCTCTCTCTCTCTCTCTCTCTCTCTTTTCTTTCTTTCTTTCTTTCTTTCTTTCTTTCTTTCTTTCTTTCTTTCTTTCCTTCCTTCCTTCCTTCCTTCCTTCCTTTCTTTTTCTTTCTTTCATGGGATGGTATTGAGACAGGGTTTCTCTGTAGCTTTGCAACCTGTCCTGGAACTATCTCTTGTAGACCAGGCTGTCCTCGAACTCAGAGATCCACCTGCCTCTGCCTCCCTAGTGCTGGGATTAAAGGCGTGCGCCACACCACCCTTCCTGGGCTGATTTTCTTAATGATTTTAACAGTCATGGAAAAGTCTTCAGTTTCACTGAGAGATCCTTATCTCTAATAGCTGTTGGGATTATTAGACTAAAAATCAGACCCAGGATTAATTATAGGGTTGATAGCCTGCAGATAAAGTCCCATCTAAAGCTTCAATATACTCCCCATGCCATTTCATACCTGAGGCCAAAATTGAGTTGACAGGCCTTAGAGTCTCAAACCTCAATCCTCTGGATTTCCATGAAATTTTAGGCTGCCAGGAGCAGCTTCTACTCCTTTATCAGAAGGAGATCTGTAACCTCTGGCAGAACTTAAACTCTTGTGTGCATCTCGCGACCTGTGTTTAAAAAATCCATTAAAATAGGAAAGGTAAAGTCAACACACATAAGATTTCTTCCCAAAGTAGAGCCTCTTGAATCTTCTCTCTGAGAGGAAGCTCATAAAATCATAATCCCTTCCAAGCTACAAGGACAGTGATTCTCAACCTGTGGGTTGTGACTCCTTTGGGTGTTATGCACCACATATCCTGCATATCAGATATTTACACTATGACTCATAACAGTAGCAAAATTAGTTATGTGGTAGCAACAAAAATAATTTCATGGTTTGGGTCATGACAATATAAGGAACTATATTAAAGTATCCTAGCATTAGAAAGGTTGAGAGCTACTATACAATGATAAGCCAGAGGTGTATCATTTTCCAGGTGATTTACAACATGAGTGCCATCGCCAGAAACAGAGAATGCAGGAAAGGTCTTCTGTATCAGACAGATATCAGGTGTCTTATAGTCAATATAAAGTTTCTGTAGAAAAATCTATACAGATACAGGGCTAGTTGGTTTAATGACAGCTAGCCCAAATGCCACTACCATTTCACAAACATTATCTTTACTGGGAAAGAGGATCTCTGGCATTTGGTAGGTGGCTATTACTTGGCATACTTTCTTTAAGACTTTTTAATAAGGAGGACCAAAAACAGTTCAGTGTGTTCTACATGGGCTTCTGTCACCTTAGCCATCATAATCAAGATGGGTCAGCTTTGGCTTCCCCATATTGGTCAGTATTCTTTATGCTGATCTTTTAGTAAAAGCCAAGAAGAACTACTAATCATGACCACCCTTCCCTGAAGCCTGACACTCTCTGTACACCATAACTTAATTTTTACATGAAACCTGTACAGATAATTTTACTAAATCTCTTTTAAAGACTGAAAATGAAGATTGATCAAAGTTTGCAGTCACCCACTGTAGATATCTGAGACTCAAGTCAGATCTGCATGCCATTAGGGTACCATACTTTGTACTTTTTAGTCTAAGGTAAATTTAATGTGATACTGTTGATCATTCTCTTGGTATAAATAATATTTTCACAGAATAGTCCTCATGTCATGATTGTACACTGTTTTGTGTTTGTGTATTTGCTTGCTTCCTTTCTGAGACCAAATCTCATGCAGCCTAGACTAGCCTCAATACAACTCTGTTGCTGAGGCTGGCCTTCATCTCCTCATTTCCTTGCCTCCCCCTCCTAAATGCTGGGACTAGAGGTAAACACTGTCTATAACTAGTTCATGATTACGTATGTCAAAAACAACATTCGTCCTCCATGCTTAGGTTAGTCTTTTTCCTGAATCGCCCTATTAGAATCTTGTGGCAATTTTAAGCGGTAAGTACAATTGTGGACCAACTTTAACAGGCAAGAAAACTGAATCTTGACAGTTTAAGTCATATGCCCAATGCCACGTGGCTGTCTAAACCGTATCTCTCTACCATCTAAGCTCTTCTATGTTCTTTAGAAGCTTTCCAGGGCAAAAGAGCCCCAGAAGCGGAGTTGTCTGGGGATAAAAACTGGAGTACAAAGCAGGGACACGTAACCACACTGACTGCTGACTGTGTGAAACACACGGCTGTGATGCACCCATCTCCACATGCTGTGCTGCATGCTCTGTGCCACTGTCTTGTTCTTCACGGTGCCACCAGGAACACAACCTACAGGTCCCAGTTTCTATGCTTCTGTTTCTCATGGTTTGAGTCCACACAGATCTGAGCAAGAAGAGTTTATAGGGGAAATCTAGCACACTTTGTGGATGGCTGTAGTTAGAGGTGACATGTTTTAGAAATGAGACGTATTTTCTGGCTGGATCATTTTTTTTTTTTTTTTTTTTTTTTTTTTTTGTCACTTGGTGCTCTAGGAAAATCACAAAGTTGTGAAAATAAGACATCTGGCTATTTCACCTTGCTGACAAGTATTCAGAAATGATTGATGGGTCCGACTTGGGCTGCAAAACACACGTGTAGTGATGCTGTAAAATCTTTTTTAGTTCATACATCTCAATTAAATTCCCAAAATTATTGATACACTTGGTGAACAAATACCAAACATGAGATTTCAGTAAGAAGGACAAGCCCAGGGAGGTGAACTGAGTTGACAAAAGTGAATTAGACAAATGCTTCAAAGATGGGGCCCTGAGAGAGAGGGTCTCTATTAAATGGAAGACGACACACAGGCCAGACCCACCCACCAAAAACCACAGGCGATTTAAGAAGGTAGTGAAGGTATTTGGTCTTGGGAGTGCGCGTGAAAGGATCTTTTAGCTCTACTGCGCCGACCAGAGCTTGGATGTCACCACTTTATATAGAAATCACCCCCTGAACACCCTTTGGGTATCTGATGAGCTATGAAGCTTGGGAGGACAGGCTTGGAGGATCTACCATTGTGTTTGTGTATGTGGAGAAAAAGTAGAAACAAAGATCTTTTCCAGACACTGTCATGGGGCTACTACCAAATTGCTGTCCGAAAACGCAGGCAGCTCCTCCTAAGTAAGACTCTTCTGTGGAACGTAAGAAGGATTTGTGGTGAGAGGAGAAGGCAGAGGTCCATTTGGAGGAGACAATGTATAATACAGGGGAACGAAATGTCTGGGATTCTGGGATTCATGGGGAAAGAGGGCTGATGAGGCTGAGAGCTAGAAAAGCAGGAACATTGTAAGAAACATGAATTTTATCATGCAAAGCTTTTTAAACCGTCTTATATCCACAGGCATTGAAAGAAGATGTCCTCTTCTTTCTGTGTTGGAAATCACAGCGGATGAATGGCGGGATGGTTCACACTAACACAAAACAGAAGCAATGGTACAAAACACGGATATGTTTTCCCGTTCATTCTTTTGAAACCATTCTTAGAGGCCATAGACACCTTGGGACAGTTCTGAGCTAGGACCGACTTGCTTACTTTAAATTGAGAAGAGGAAGTAGTCACTCTAGAATCCATGGTTACCATAGAAATTAAAGAGATAGAAATGGGTGAGGCTGATGTGGTGAGGTTTGGCGGAGAGAGAAGTTGACTCAAGGTCAGCGTCGCTTGTAAGCTCACTCTATCCTAAAACTTGCCCACAGAGCTCACCTTTTCTGAGCAGCAGCAATAATAAAAACAATAATAATGATAATAAATCATCTTATTAAGAGCAACTCACAGATTCANAATAATAATACCTTTCAAGCTATCCTAACTAATGGCTTACTTTTTAAAATTAAAATGCACAACACTGGGTACTGGTGTGATGGTTTAGCGGGGTATGAGTACTTTCTGTGGAAGCATGAAGATCTGAGTTTGAATCTCCAGCACCCATAACTGCATGTGCCTGTGACCTCAACATGAAGGGGTAGACATAGGCAGGTGATTACAGCTCACCAGCCAGCCATTCTAGCAGAAAAGACAAGCTTACAGTTTAGTAGAGATCACATTTTAAGGTAGTAAGGCTGAGAGCAATAGCAGAAGATGCCTGCTATTCAGCTCTGACCTCTGCATGCAGGAACACAACCGTGTATTTGCACAGTAATGTCCATCTCACACACACTATATATATCTGTATATATGTATATTCACATGTATATGTATATATATAAACACATATACATATGTATACACTGTTTATAATTTAAATGTGGTTAAATAGAGTGCATCTAGAGGCCATTTCTTCCTGAGGAATTGCGGTGGATTTTTTGGAGAATAGTTGAGATAGAACTGTAAGGCTAGCTCCAGTGAGTGACAATTTATCCAAATGCCTCCATGTAGCTATCTTGTCACCCATCCACTGGAACTGAGTGGCCAAGGCAGTTCCATTTATTCCATCACATCATGTAAATGGCCCTTGGCAAGAGCACAAACTCAGACATCTTTCTTGCACAGCTCCGGGGTGATGTGTAAGAAGGGATGAAGACGGTGGAGAGTGGCTGCATCTTGGCAGGTCTAGACCCAGGAGCGGATAACTGCATTTGCTCACCCTCTGACACTTTAGTTATTCCTGAGCAGTTCCATAAGTGGGCTCCTTTAGACAAGTTTCTTGTTCAGACCATTCCCTCCTTTTTTCCTGTCCTCCTATGTGTAAGTACGACATCGTAAACATGAACTGCCATTTTGGTATCTCCAACTCTACACCCTTTTGTCCCTCTTGCTACATCTATTGATAATGACAGGGACATTCCATTTCCTCATAGTTTCCACTCATTATCCCTTGGCTTTTCTACACGAGAGGCTGGAGTTGATAAGTCTGCTATTTACCCATCCCTCTTCAGAACGACACTTCATGTTCCACAGGCATCACCAGAAAGGTCCTCCAGGTACCTTCCCACTTTCTCAGCTCCCTCCACCTTCTTTTCTTCTCAATTTCTGCCATTCCTTCCTTGCATAATTGCAAACAGATTTGTGACAGAAAGGCACACTGCAAGCTCAGTGAAGATCTTTACCACCAAGAGTTCACGAGGGCAGGCATCAAATGTTTAGCCTGTTTCTCACCTCGTCCTCAGTGGCTAGCACAGTGTCCCACCCACGCAGAGCTTTGTTCATATTTACTAATCCTTGTCAGAAAGACAAGCAGGTAGACTGTTTAAGCCCTTACTATGCAATAGAAGAACAGTAAAGAAACACGTTATATCCCCTGTGTGGGATATGAAGGGAGGTTTGTGCTATGGGCTGCTGTGTTCTATGGAAAGGATCCCTGGTTCTAGAAGGAAAACTCAGAAAAGGCTTTGCAGAGAATAGCCTTGATATGATTTGATGAATACCTAAGGATTTATTAGCAAAAAAAAAAAAAAGGATATCTCAGCAACAAGACTTGTACGTGTAAGAGGTACAGAAGCCACAGAAAACGTCCAAGGGGGAGAAAACTCGCTAGTATGGCAGTGTTTTCTGAGCCTTCGCTGTGTGCAAGGAATGCTCTACACTCCTAGGATATAAGATGGCAGGATGTCTGCCACCGAATGAGGATTTCAAGCCTAAGAGAGGGAGAAGATTAAGCAAACCCAAGTTATATCCGCGCGTAGACTTTGATCTGTTAATGGCTTATTATTCACTATCCTTCCACTTTACAAGGAGTAGTCAGCCACGCAGTACTGAGTAATGCATCATAAAATAGCAAGTGAAAAAAATAATTACACCTTCCTGAAAATTGCTTTGTGGTTATCCTCGAAATATCAAATCATCCCGATGAATTACTTGGTAATGTAACTTTTCTTTTTTAATTTCATGATAATGTTCCAATTTACTAGTCACAAAACTCCCTGACATCACTGCCGTCCCCGCTGCGTGGATATTTTAAGCAGTTTTGACAATATAATTACGGTTATTAGGTGGATATTTGTTTCCTATCAACTAAATAATAACACCTTGTCCCGAGAATCCAGGTTTCTTGGAACAACCTCAAAGTGCTTTACCAACAATGTAACTTTTCTAAGGGGGGCATTCAGAGGGTCCCAGGATACAGGAAGCACCTTCCAGAGTATGCATGGAGGGAGGGTGATTAAAGGAGACATGGTCACAGGGGGAGTTCAAGAAGAACAGGAGCTTTGGGACCTGGATTATCCCCGATTAATGGATCTCAGAGAGTGACAGTCCCCATGCAAGAGGGGCAAGAATTTAGTGCTCTCTATTTTGGAAGGCCAGTTCTTAGGACTGGATACAACTCCAATAACCAGGATATGTCTTGGTGTCAACTGTGGTTGGCACAGAAGTTTTTATCCAGTATATTCTTTTGTATAACAAAATAACAACAATAAAATCATTATTTAAGACATTTAGCTTCACTAGCAATTAGCATTATAGTTACATTAAATAAAAATTGGCTTCTAGCCGGACGGTGGTGGTGCACGCCTTTAATCCCAGCACTTGGGAGGCAGAGGCAGGTGGATCTCTGTGAGTTCGAGGCCAGCCTGGTCTACAAGAGCTAGTTCCAGGACAGGAACCAAAAAGCTACGGAGAAACCCTGTCTCGAAAATTCAAAAAAAAAAAAAATTGGCTTCTGATTTAGCAGAGAACATCTAGTGTAAAAACAAATGCTGCACAAGTTTTACATTGCTAGATCTTTTTTAAAGAAAACTAATGCATAACTGTATTTATAAAACTGTTCCCTGGGCTGTGAGTGTGGCTCGGTGGTTGAATATTTGTCTCACATATGTGTGTGAGTTCCTGGGTTCAGCTCCTAACACCATAAACAAAACAACCTCTGCCCCCCACACAAACCCAAACAAAAAGCAACGACAAACTCCTTATTCCCGTTGACTAATAATTTACTTCATATTGAAATGGAATGAAATAATGATGGTTTGAGTACATTTCCTGGTACTGGCCATTGAGGAAAATATGGCACTGGTTTAACCTAGTCTTCCTAGAAAAATGGAGGCTGAGATAGCTTGTGTGCTAATGTTGTTTTCAGACATAAGATACCACGATGGTGAGGGGTGAGTGTTTTAAGAGCTAGGTTTTATTATTCATATATCATGAGGATAACAGGTCAGAAGCAAAATGGCGACTATTGCAAAGATTGCTGCAGCTCTCATGAGAGGTATCTTGCCCTGCCATAGAGAGCCATCTTGGGTTAGTCAGGAGGCAGAGAAGTTGAGAGTGGGGGCGTATTAGTCACTTTCTTTGTCAATGTGACAAAATACCTGGGAGAAACAACTTACAGGAGGACTCGTTTGTTCAGGTTCACAGTTGGCATATAGCTTATGACTGCCCCTATAGGCCAGTAAGCTGGGAGAGCTTTGGCAGAAATGGGGACTAGTTGCTATGGGTGAAGCTTCTAGTTAGGCACCAACTTAACTTCTCCTTTTTGATGACATATGTAAGTATTTACTTGAGCAATGTCTTAGATTAGGTAGGCAGTGGTGATACATGCCTTTAATCCCAGTACTCGGGAGGTAGATGCAGGTGGATCTATGTGAGTTCGAGGCCAGCCTTGTCTACAGAGCGAGTCCTAGGACAGGCTTCAAAGCTACACAAATAAATCCTGTCCTGTATGCTCCCCGAAATGTCACGGGTTGTAGAGAATAACTAATAACCTTGACAACTGGTTGTGGTGTTTTGGGGGGGGGTTCCATGGGGACCTTGGCCAGTGACTCAACAAGATATAATCCATTTCTGGCACTGGAAGTTTTACTTTGAAGCATATAATGGCTAGTTGGGGCACTGTGTCCCCTTTTACTTGGTGACTCCATTTAGATTCAGTTTATATATGGATATATTTTAAGAAGCTTCTATAGTAGTAGATTTCCAAATGGTTTTTAAAAAGATTATTAGTACTAATTGTCCCTCCACATAATCTCTCCTTTACCCTTCTGTAAGAGGCTTTTTTTTTTTTCAAGCAAGTGCCATCTCATCCCCCATCTCTCTGTCATCAGAAGTTGCTGTCTGGGTGTATATACTCCCAGATCAGATCCCAGAGGTACCACAAAACAAGAGAATCAATGAGCAAGTGGCATCTGCTTCAAGATAAAACTCAGAGAAGAAACCCAAATGACAGAGAAGCAGTTATAGGCTGAATTGTGCCTACCTCCAATTCATGTTTGCAGTACTGGCTTCAAGGAACTCAACACGTAACTACTGTAAGTTAATCTTGAAGGATATCATCCGTCTAAAGCCTGGTTTTGTTTGGGTGGACGCCATCCAATATGACCTATATCCTTTTTAAGAAGAAGAAATTTGGACCCAAACGCACTCAGAGAGAAGAACACATGAAGACGGGAAAGATTTCCATCAAGAAGACAAGGAAAGGCCTCAGAGAAAATCAATCCTTTCCAGTACCTTGAATTTAGACCTCTGACCTTCAGGATTGCAAGAAGACATGTTTCTGTTTGAGGGATGCAAGCTGTGGTATCTTGCTATGGTAACATTGTTAGGCAGACGGAGTCACTGTGCAAAGTTGTTCCCAAAGGTGTGGTGTACAACCACAGATTTTTGAAAGGCTAATCATCAGCACAATGACTCAGTTATGTTTTGAACTAACATATAACTTTTGATAAACAATAGTCTTCTTCATGCACATGGAATCCCCTGCATCAAATAATAGCAGTGCATGTGATCATAGTACAGAATGTATACTACACCTATAGGCTAAGTGAACGGAAGGGGAAATTTAGGAGTGATACATAGCAATTCCCCCATAAAGTGTTTTGATTAGACTAATGAGAAACCATAATTACACAAATCTATTTTGTGCTTACTATTATTTTTCTTTGATTATTTTGTTCACATTTATTCTGAAAGAGAAAGGATGATTTGTTAAGTCCCATGACCCTTCTAAGTGTGTTTACTCCTGTGAAAAACAAGAATTGTCTCGAAGTTGCATTGAGAAGGATTCTGAGGCTCTGCCTAGACTCGAGCAGGGTAGCAGTGTTTGACACAGGAGCACAGGCCTGACCTGGATCTTGACTCTATACTCTTGCAGGCTGTATTCACCATTCACCCCACAGAGTCTGTGCAGGCTACTCTGAGATAGGAATCTGTGCGGTCCATCATCTACATGAGCAATAGTGAGAACGTCTTTGAGTGACTGTTTGGAAAGAATTGCCCCAGACATACCCACCTGCACTGAAAATCAGAGTAAAGGATCAAATGGACTCTGTACCTGGTGTGGATTTAGGTTTCTCTGCTCTCAGGGAAACCCATTGTTACTGGGATCCTCTTGTTTCCCAGCAGATCCCAGGTATCTTGGTTTATATTTTCCAAAGTAAAATGAGCAATGAAGCCAGCCTGAAACCTCACTCCTGGCTATCACTGTGGCTTTTGTTCATGGTCTATTTGAAAAATAAGGCAGTGCTATCATTTATGGGTCCAACTCTGTTTGCAGAACAATGTCGATGTGCATTTGGTTCTCCTACACCAACCGCTGAGAAGGCAAGTACAATCACGTTACTGTTTGTAGAGGGGACTTGATGTGATTTTGTTGAGGGCACGTGGGGACACATATTAAAGACCTAGATTTGGGTCTAGCTGACACAAAACTTTACGACACAGTATAACTGATAGCAAACTTTATGGTACACAGCATGGTACCTCATTGAGTCACACTGATGTAAAACGACAGTGGGGTGATTATATGCTTAAGCAGCCCCTGATGTGGGATTCCCCTCTGTATGCTGTGAATACCATTGGTTAATAAAGAAACTGGCTTGGCCTGATAGGGCAGAACTTAGGTAGGTGGGGAAAACCAAACCAAATGCTGAGAGAAAGAAGGAGGAGTTGGAAAGAAGCCATGTAGCCCCACTGGAGACAGATGCTGGGAACTTTACCTAGTAAGCCACAGTCACGTGGCGATATACAGATTACTAGAAATGGGTTAAATTAAGATATCAGAGTTAACCAATAAGAAGCTAGAGCTAATGGGCCAAGCAGTGTTTTAAATAATATTACTTCTGTGTGATTATTTCGGGGCTGAGCAGCCAGGAACCAACTAGCAGCCTATTACTATATGCACCGTTTTGGAATCATCCATATTCCACCAAGGAAGTCCCAGCCTCACACCTCCTAGGGCATTTTCTGTTGGGTTCAGAATGTCTACAGTGTATTTTAAGGGGACAGATTGTCTGTTATACTCTCAATATGAAAGGCTCTGTGGGTGAGGTTTTCCCAGGATGCAGACAGTATTATTTCTAAGGCTAGGAAAGTGTTCAGTAAAGAATACCTTGGCTACCCTGCCTAAGAAGGGGTTCAGCAACCATAGGCAATGGAAAGATATAAATGAGATGGAAGTCGGGGGCTCTGGCAGCTCAGTGTTTCTGCCTGATCAGTAAGGCCATCTGGGGCCCTAGCAAAGATGGATAAGCCAACTCTCTTGGTTTATTGAAGAGACACTTGAGATTCCAAGAGGTTATCTACCCGGGGACCCCAGCTCCAGCCAAGTGTCCTCAGTCTAGAGCTACCCAAAGGAATCCCAAGCCTTAGTATTTTCCCTTCCTCACCAGAGAAAAGGGCCCCAGCAGCAAGGGAAGATGATGGGAGGAGGAAGAGACGGGAAGATGGAGTGATGCCAAAGCAAACAAAGGCTAAAGGGAAGGTGATGTGGATGTGGTACTGATGGTAGTTGCTCTGCTGGGAAGCTGGCAGCACTGGCCACAAAAGTACCAGTTGTAGAACCTGAGCATCACAGGCCACAATGAGGGCTCTGCAAATGTTCAGACAATGAATGATTGATAGATGCTTTGATAAGTATTGTAGTGATTTACCTACTCCTATTACAAGAAAAAAAAACTAAAAAAACTATCTCTATAGCCATAAACAAGTTGTTTCTATAACATTACTTTAGCCTCTCCCTTTGCACCATCTCTCTCTTTCTCTCTCTCTCTCTCTCTCTCTCTCTCTCTCTCTCTCTATATA